>NC_000067.6:157566243-157746243 GCF_000001635.26 Mus musculus | reverse complement strand
GATAGGTGGTAAGGCCACAGGTAAGGCCATTTCCAATTATTTCCTATCTGCTTCAAAAACAACCACTTCCTACCTCCCTGACTCTGAACATCATATCCACCTAGACTGCCAAAATGTGAACGGCCTGTAGCAGAAATATTAAAATTTAAAGCTCTACAGGATGTGAGTGTGGAGGCTGGGATCTATGGTGGGGCTTGGATATTATGTGTTCCTTGATCCAAAGATTACACACTGGGATTTAAAAAAAAAATCTGTAAAGAGTTTAATGCAAAAGCAGAACATGAGATGGAATGAGAAGAAAGACAAAGAGAAGAAAAGAAAGAAAGAAGAGCAGAGGGAGGGAAGAGAGGGAAGAAGGCAGGCACCTGCAAGGGGGATACAGTTTCACAACTTGCCTGGAACTCCTCACCTTGAACACAGTAACACTGCCACCTAGAGGCTGAGATCTGCTTCCCTTGACTTGAACACCACTGTGCAAGATTTGTGTATATTCCTTCAGGAGGCTTACAAAAGGGGAAAGTCAATTGTGGAAGGGGACAGGGAAGGGAGGGTATTGCCAAAAATTTTAGCATCTAACCATATCAAGGTGGGTAGTATTTATTAAGTGGCTACTTTTCAGCAAGGACTGAGCAGTGTTAGGAATATAAACACAGATATGATTCTACTTTCTCTGCTCACAGATCTCAGTCTAGAGAGAGGAGACAAACACACACATAAAACATGAAGAATGGGAATTACTTTCAATGTAGAAATTCATCATGCACATGATGAAGTAAAGGAGAGATTAATTCTGACCAAAGAAATTGGGAGAAGACTATGATCTAGCCAGAACTCAAGGAAACAAAGAAATTGGAATCTGGACATCACAGGGAAATCAAACACCAAGTAGAGCATGACATCTAGAAAATGCACTGTGGATGCTCACTGTGGCTGGGTTGCTGTGCAGACATGAGCTATAGGAAAAGGAGCAATGAGGATCAGAAGACAGAATTGGTTTAAATTGTCCCTGACTCTGAACGGGAGGCTACAAGAATTTTCAAGGGAACAAGAACAGGGTTTTGTAAGTTTCATTCAGAGATGCCCAAGACTGGGAGGAGAGGCTGGCAATTAGCAGATACTCAATTACAAATTGTGTAATAAGTGACAGGACGCCCATTGTCTTAGTTAAGACTTCACTGCTATAAAGAGACACCATGACCACTGCAACTCTTAATAAAGGAAAACATTTAATTGGCTTACAGTTTCAGAGGTTTAGTTCATTGTCATCATGATGGGAAGCATGTCAGAATATAGGTCAGTGTGGTGATAGAGACAAAGCCAAAGTTCTACACCTTGACTGTCAGGTAACAAGAGACTATCTTCACACTGGGAAGGGCTTGAGCATAGTAGACCTCAAAGCCTGCCCTGAGAATGACACACTTCCTCCAGGAAGGCCACACCTACTCCAAAAAGGCCACACCTCCTAATAGTGCCACTCCCCATGGGTCAAGCATTGAAACACGAGAGTCTCTGAAGGCTATACCTATTCAAACCACCATATTCTACCCCCTGGCTTTCATAGACTTGTAGCTATAACATAATGCAAATACATTTGATCCAACTTCAAAAGTCTCCATTTCTATCACAGTCTCAACAATGTTTAAAAGTTCAACGTCTCTTAGAGATTCTTGCAATCTCTTAACTGTAAAATCAAGGAGCAGATCTCATACTTCCAACATATCGTGGCACAGGATATACATTACCATTCCAAAACAGGGAAGAGAACACAGTGGGGAAATACTGGACCAAAGCAACACCAAAAACCATCTGGACTCACTTCAACTTCTGCATCTTTGTGTCTGATGTCAAAATACTCTTCAGATCTCCAACTCCTTTCAGATTTATTGACTGCAACACACACTTTCTCTTGGGCGGGTTCAACTCCTTGTTGTCAGTTTCCCTCAGTAGGTATTCCATGGTTCTGGCATCTCTAACCTCTTGAGGTCTCCAAGGCAATCCAGGCTTCACCTTCACAGCTACTTCATACAATGGCCTCTCTGGGCCTTCATGCAGGGACACCTCTGCCACATGCTTAGCCTCAGTGACTTACCTTAACAAGAAGGGAGACTATAATCCTTTTCTTCTATTCTTGACCCTAAAGCCAGAAGGACAAGGTCAAAGCTGCCAAATTCTGCTGCTTGCTGGGGCTGTAACATGACCCTCTTGTTCAATTACATCTTCACCAGCTTTCTGTTTCCAATGGTTTCCTTCACTACTTAAGTGTAGTTGTTCTGGAACTTCCTCTGCAGACCAGGGTGACCTTAAGGTCAGAAATCTGCATTGCTCTGCCTCCTGAATGTTAGGCATGTGCTACCACACCTGGACCTATACTCTTCTTTATTTCTTTTCATAAGATGGAAGCTTAGCTGGGTTGGATCTTGCCCCAAGGTCACAACTCCCTTAATTCCATTTAATAGCTTTCATTTATTTACCTCCTTGAACACAGGATTTAGCTCCATTCCACTTCCTGGTGCTCTTTTAATCCTTGAACCATACATTTTGTATTTTTCCTTTTTAAGCTTGCTCCATTTCATCAAAACACTCTTCAGAAGAGTGAACCACAGAACAGAATCTATACTAGGCTGTTTTGATATTTCCTTTCCTAATACAATTACTCTAAATCTCTTCAACTTAGCCTTAGTCAGACTCTTCAGGCAAGGGCAAAAGGTCATCACATTCTTCACTAAAATACCACAAGAATGACCTCTAGGCAACATACTAAAATTCTATCCTCAGCAGCACCGTCTTCCATGTTCCTACTAAAATGGCTCATTAACCCTCACTTAAAGTGTTGAACTGATTTTCTAATCCAAAGTCCCAGAATCCACATTCCTCCAAACAAAAACATGGCCAGACCTATCACAGAAATACTCCAGTCCCTGGTATCACCTTCTGTATTCGTTGGGGTTTCATTGCTATAAAGAGACATCATGACCACAGCAACTCTTAATAAAGGAAAGCATTTAATTGGGGCTGGCTTACAGTTTCAAAGGTTCAGTCCATTATCATCATGACAGGAAGCATGGCAGCGTCCAGGCCAGCATAGAGCTGGAGGTAAGAGTTCTACAACTTGATCAGCAGGCAGCAGAAGGAGCTTGTCTTCCATACAGGGCAGAGCTTGAGCATAGAAAACCTCAAAGCCCACTCCCACAGTGACACACTTCCTCCAGGAAAGTCACACCTACCTATGCCAGCAAGGCCACACCTCCCAATAGTGTCACTCCCCATGGGCCAAGCATTCAAATACATGCGTCTATGGGTATCATACCTATTCACCACACCTAAGAAAGGTTTAGAGAAAGAGTAACTTGGTATGTTGTGGGGTTGGGTTTTTTTAGTAATATGAGAAAAATCTGTAGAAACAGAAAATGAAGTGCTAGAAAGACATCATTAAAAATGCATTGCCAAAGTCTAGTTGAACAAGAGTCTAGCCCAAGGCACGGTGAGGAGGAAAATGGGAAGGCTTGGATGGCCACGCAATAAGGTTAACAAAACCTAGTCAGGGATGGGGCTACATGCAGACATAGAACCAGAGGTTGATGACAGGTGTCTTTCTCAGTCACTCACCGGTTTTTTGAAACAGAGTCTCTCACTGAAGCTGCCTCACCAATTCAGGTAAAAGGCGGGTCACAAAACCTTGGTGAGCATGGGTTATAGGAGCTAAGTGATTTTCCTCTGTCTCTAGGTGAGAGCTCAGAACTGAACTTGGGGACACACGCTTTCCCAGCAAGCAACTGGTTGACTGAACCAGCCCCAGTTGGGTCAAATCTGAAGAGATTCAGAGGGTGTGAGTTAAGCCCGAGTGGTGGCACTGGCTGAGATAGATGTGGAAAGAGCCACGGCTTGAAGTCGATAGTAAGTTTCATTTAAGAAATGAAGCCTCTAGTTTTCAAGAGTATAACTAAGTAGAGAATCGGCCAAACAGTTAAAGATACTGTGGGACTCAGGACTAAAGGGCACTGGCACGTACACACGCTGTACATATAAGGGCATGTGCACACTCACATGAGCTGACGGTTACTGTGTTTCTTCTCATCCTGGTGTTATGGTTAAGGCAAGCCTGTAACATTCTTGATATTAAATTTGGACTCTGCTTTGGTAGAGCCAGAAGACTGTAGAGGAACATCCTAGGTTTTCAAATCTGGAAAATGGGGACTGCTGTAAGATTTAACTGAGCAAACCTAGGAGATGCACCTAGCCTGCTTCCTAGAATAAATTCATACACAATAGCTATCAGAGTGCCACCTAACTGTGCATTTTACAAAGTAGTGGAAAGACTGTGAAAGTCAAATTCAAGTTCAAAACCAAGTTTGTCATCTGCATGACACTGAACAGGAAAACTGGCCTCAGTCTCATTGAATCAATTAAGAATGGGACTACCAGCAACCTCTACCTCAGGAGATAAAATGAGACACTGCCCACTCATTGGCTGAAAGTCAACTCGTATGTAGGCCAGATGATTTGGTAAATGGAAGAGCATAGTGGGAAGCCCTCTGGGTGTCGAGATACTGTGGTTCTAGGTAACCATGTATCTTCATGATGCCCCTCACCCCAAAGAATGAGAATCTTCTCTGGCCCCACTGAAGAAATCCCTCCCAGGTCACTTTTCCACATTCCAGACTGGCTTTCATCACAGAACGTTTCCTTTATTCTGTCTTCAATTGAGATTTAAAAAGAGATCTTTGAAACTCCCCAGCTGGTAGAACCACTAGGGAATCAAAGCCCATTTGTTCTCTCTTCTACATATTCCCCACATGGCCCACCAATCAAACTCACACTGTTAATCTGCATTGAAAGGAAATGGGTCATTATTTAAAGGAAACAAAGTGTGCCACTGCGGAGGAACAGGAACAAATAAGGTTATTCAACTTCGGACCCACGAAGAGTTCTTTTTGTTTATTCTTGGCCCTGCCAAATCCCTGTAGACCACACCTGTAATGAAAAGCCGAAAAATGGACAGCTGCTGGTTTCTGGCCTGTGGCTATCACCCCCGTACCGCACCGCATCTGTGTTTAGGCAGTCGGATGACCCCAGGCTCATTGGGCTGGGACTGAAGGAAGTGGAATATGATGTGACTTTCTTCAGCTTGAATTACAGCACAACACAGGGGGTCTTTTAATGACCAGCAAGCATTGAGCTTCAGTTTAATCCCTTTGAAAACTCAGAACCTACCATTGTGTGGGGGACAGAGTGGGTCTTTCGAGGGCTCTTCTGGGCTTCGCCTCCCTGGCAGTCAGTCCTCTCTGCTCTCAGAGCTGCCCTCTGGTGTGACACAGACTCCTAATCCTCTCCCTTGGTCCTGTCTTATCTGAACCCACAAGCCCTCGGTTCCTCAAGATGGCCTCATATGATATGTTCTGCTGCCCCACTCGTTTCTAAATGATAAAAAAAAAATAGATCTACAGAACACATCTGAAATCTCATTGTTACCTGGAAACCCAGAGGACTGCTGTGCATTAACCCTCCAATCCCATCCTCTCTGCTGTTGGCACCTTATGTTCTCAGCATTCCACTCCAAAAGGTTTTCTGTTCACAGATGTAGTAAGTTGCCACTTGCATTAATGTCCTGTCTTCCCAACACCTCCTTCCTACATCCTCTGATCTCCGGGGACTGGCGTCACATACCTGTGCTCAAGTCCCTGTTATAGCCACAACCACTTAATCACGTGGCCTGATTTAAAATGCATATACAACCTCAAGGTGATCTTTAATTTCCTCTACGGTCTCTGTATTTCATCTCTATCATCCTGCGTACCCCCTCCCCACCTACTGCCCAATCAGGGTTGTCTGTTGATCAGGGTTCTGTCGGAAAGCAGATAGCTCTAACATTAAAGGTTTAACAGCACAGAACCCATTCATGGGACCATTCATAGGGTGTGTCTAGCACCAGGAGAACTGTATCAAAGCTGCAGAAAGTGACTTCACAGAGATCAGAAACCAGTTAGAAGCCTTGCCTGTGCTAAACCAGAAGGGGCAAGGGATAAAAGCAGTGTTCAGCCATGCCCCGCCCCCGTACTGAGAGAAAGAGGAGCCTCGGGGAAGTGTGACTGGAGGACTGTAGCCTCTGCAGAGCCTTGGCCTGTGGGAGAATAATAGCAAGAGGACAAGGACTAGGCATCCCACCATTCTTACCCTGATGCCTTATCACGTTCCCAAGAGATCTCGGGGCAAGAAAGCAATCTATCCATAGATGTTGTATTCCTGAGACACCGAGAAGAGACAGGAAGAGATACAGTAGAGAGGCAGGGTGTACTGGCTGGTTTTGTTTGTCAACTTGACACAAGCTGGAGTTATCACAGAGAAAGGAGCCTCCCTTGAGGAAGTGCCTCCATGAGATCCAGCTGTAAGGCATTTTCTCAATTAGTAATCAAGGGTGGGAGGGCCCATTGTGGGTGGTACCATATCTGGGCTGGTAGACCTGGGTTCTATAAGAAAGCAACCTAAGCAAGCCAGGGGAAGCAAGCCAGTAGTAATTAGCACCCCTCCATGGCCTCTGCATCAGCTCCTGCCTCCAAGTTCCTGCCCTGTGTGAGCTCCTGTCCTGACTTCCTTTGGTGATGAACAGCAATGTGGAAATGTAAGCTGAATAAACCCTTTCCTCCCCAATTTGCTTCTTGGACATGATGTTGGTGCAGGAATAGAAACCCTGACTTAGACACAGGACACTGGGAGAATAAGATGCACACTGCCTCCTTCTACCCAGTCTTTAGGTAAGTGCTATAGCTAACATTTCCTATCTCACATAGTGTTGCCTGATCCTCCATCCATGTTCATACCCTCTGTCCTCAGGAGAGATTTGTCCATGATATTTGAGAGGCATTGAGAGAGGCATATCCTGTATGCCTTATGCCTAGTGACTTATTGAGTGGAATGACACAGAACAAAGACACAGACATGAGGCTCGTCCTACAGAAGGGAGTTCAAAAAGAATCCCACATATCCAAAACATGTTCTGTTCATTAAAAAGGAGAAACAGGGCTGGAGACGGAACTGTGCCCCACATGCAACTGAAATCTGTCCCACACACTGTCTCTTTGGGCGCCTTTCAGGCCTGGATGACATCTGCCCCACACCGTGCCTTCCTCAACAGCTCGCAGCCCTCATCTGGGAGCCAAGGTAAAACCCGCTAAAGAAACTGGGGCTTTAGAACCTGGGTCCTGTCGAGCATTGCCTCTGTCCAGCTGCCAGGCTTGTGAATTGATCAATGGAATAGTAAGACCAGCTCTGCGCTGAAAAATTCTTCTCACAATAAAGGCTTTCCTCCCCGTGCAGTTCTTGCCTTTTGTCAAGGAAAAGAAAAGAAGAATCAGCCCAGAGTGAATTCCTTGGAGTGGGAAGTTGGGAGGTAGCAGATGCAGGCGCGCACACAGTACATTTGTCTGAAGCCTGTACCCGCTGCACCAGGGAGGGAGGCCTCTGCCTCCAGGGCTCCAGGACCACCCTCACCTGGGGCTTAGTTCCCTTCCTTCCTTCCAGGAACAGAGAAGTTGTGTCTCTGTCTAAAGAAGATATAGGGTGCCAAGGAGGTTTCCGGTATGGTAATTGGGTCTACAGAGCTGATTGCACCCCGGTTACTGATCAAGAGAACATTCTCAGGGAGAAGAGTCGGGAAGCTGAGATACGTGATGAATAATAGTCTTCTCATCATCTTCTCATTTATGAAACATTCTCACTAAGTCTCCAAAGCTATAAGAGCATGGGTTCTAATCCTAGGTACCCGATGAATTATTTTGGAAGAGCTTAAGCAATTTGGGTCTTCTGTATGCCATCCTGCTAGGAGATCTAAGGAACTTAACCTATGTCGTAGTCACCCAGTGAGCACAGTACCTGGCACAGAGCAATAGTTCTCAAGAAAAATGAGCTGATGAGATGCATGTGTAATAGTGAGAGCCATGAGAAGGCAGAACACATATAGAGCACACTCTTGAAAACCTAGTGATAATAATCACTAACATTTTTTTTTTTTGGCAATTTACTTCACATTGGGCGCCCCTATGGTGCTGATGTGGATTATTGTCATTTGATCCTCTGAGTGGGTTCCATGTTCTAAAGCGGACACTAGAATGAAAGTTGGTTGCATTATTTGCCCAAGGTTCCTCAGCTGTTGAGTGCCAGAGCTTAGAATTGAAGATCGGCAATAACAAAACAAGCCAGAAGGTAAGCTCATAATTACAGTTGGTGAGAAAATGCTAGGGAGGAAATGAACAATCTGCAACAGCAGAACAGAGGGGCAAGGCCTCCTGGGAAGGTTGTGAGGGCCTCCAAGTCAAGGTAGAAAGCAAGAGAAGCCGTCAATCAGGCAAAGAGCCAGGGCGAGGATGCCAAGCAGAGGGAATAGCACACGAGTTAGTGCTGATGGGAGGGAGACACTGGAGTGTTCAAGAAACTGAAATGGGCCCAGAAACCAGCTGGAATGGTGTAAGGCAGGAGCAGAAGGGAGTGTTGGGAGTCTGAAGTACAGGCAAAGCCAAACAGTGGCAAAAACTCCAACCTATATGTTGTGTTTTATAAAAAAGGAGAACCCAGGGATATGTTTGGTAGAGGTGCAGTGTGGTGTGTGGGAAAGGGATGCCTCTGTGAGCCCGTGCTGAGGCATCTCCTCCCCCTGAGGTACCAGCCACACAACAGTATAGTACAGAATAGAGTTTATTCAGGGCATAGGAAGGGGAGTTGAGAGGGTAGTAGAGGCAGATAAAGGGGGAGAGAGAGAGACAGAGAGAGACAGAGAGAAGAAGAAGAGGAGGAGGAGAGAAGAGGAGAGGAGAGGAGACAGACAGACAGAGAGAGAGAGACAGAGAGAGGAGTAGAGGCCAACCATGAGCATGTAAACAGAGATGGGGGAGGGAAGTGGGGGGAGAAGGGACAGAGGGGGAAGAGAGGAAGAGGAGCAAGAGCAAGAGAGAGAGGAGGGAGCAAACAGCCCCTTTTATAGTAAGTCAGGCACACCTGGCTTTTGCCAGGTAACTGTGGGGCGGAGCCTAGAGGGAATGCCAACACTACATACAGCAGAAAGCTGCTAGAGGGCCTTAGTAAGAAGGGTCATCTGATCTGATTGGCTGATGGAGTGAGACATGAGTGAAAGCAGGGGCCCTTAGAGAATGACTGTAATAATATGGAGTGACTGATGCGAGAAAAGCATCATAATTGTCAAAGACAAGGACCATGTTTTGTGATCATTATGAAATAAAGACATGGTTCACCTCTCAAACAGGATAAGGCAAATAAAATTATTTTCATGCTTTTGTAGCATCACTATCATCATCATCATCATAATTATCACTGCCATTGCCAGCACTATTAGGTCACAGGCCATGGTAAGAGAGGTCCCAGGATTGTCATGACTCCACTCAGACTCCCAGATGAGTGGCCTACCATCAAAGTGAGAGCACCAAACCTCTGCTATAACACATACACAGATACCCAAAGAAAGCTAGCTATAGAAACCCAGAGAAAGAGGCTTACAAATAGCCCCAAGCAGCGTACGGAAGGATGAAGACTTAAAGCAATCATGGGAATTGCATGTTAGATACAACTGACTATATATCACACTTCTTTAGCCTATATTGCCCATCAGGGACTATCGGCATGCCCTGCCCTCCTTTTTCAAGGTCTGAATCTTTGATACATTACTACATAATATTGAGCTACTTATTCATTCATGATACACACAAAAAAATATTATTGAGTGAATCTGCTATACCACTGTATCGAGCATTGGGGAAATAGAAAGATAAATGAAATACCACCTCAAGGCTCTCGATTTCACAGTGAAGAGAACAATTATCATACAATACAACCGAAGTCAGCATAAAGGGGAGGAGAAGCAGCTGAGAAATTCTCAAGATTAGCCATTAACCCAGAGCCGGGGGCAGATTCTCAGAGAAGGAAAGTGGGGAAAGAGAAATGGGGTGGAGCTTGTACCAGAACAGAGAACCCTTTGGAGCATTAGGAAGAGTAAGGCATTCCCTGTGATTCAAGTGCCACAGCAAGGAGGAAGTAAGGGGACTTGGTGCAGGCCCAGTCAGGAAAAGCCTTTAGGCTACACTTGGAAATTAGGACATTTACCAGATCCCCTAGGGAACCATATTTTAAGACATGCATAATGGTCTTTTTCTTCATTTAGAATCATTCAGTGTTCAGAGCAACATAGAAGAAATGTCACTGAAGACAGCTTGGGCAAGATCCCTATAGTAACTCAGATAAGAAACAAAGAGAATGAGAGTCAACACAGATGCAGAGAGGGGAGGAGGGAGAGGAGGGGGAGGAGGATGGGAGACAACCAGAGAAGGCTTAGAGGATGCTGTGATCATTTCTACTCTGCAGGAAGACAGAAAGAAAAGGGTTATGTTTTGTACCTAAGGATCAGAAGTTAGGTCTTGTTTAAAGTGGTCTTGTGGGTAAGTTTTTACTAAACATGGTAAACAATGGGAAGACATGTGTTTGAGCGGAGAACTCATAAGATCATGGGCTGCAGTTTAAGAGAATATGCCCATAATACATGGGCTGCAATGGTTGAGGAAGAGCCAGTGGTGGGAAGGGGGGCAAGAAACGCTAGGATGTTACAATGATAGCATGCTAGGTAGGAAGAGTTACAAATACAGCTATGAACATCTGGGGAGTCAGATGCGAATGTAAGCAAGGGATATTAGTCACTTCACAGTTGCTGTGATAAAAATGCCCTGAGCAAAGTAACTTCATTAGGGAAGGAGGGGTTTATTTTGCTCACAGTCCAGATTATAATCTATCATGGGAGGGGGGGTCACAGGGGCAGAATCTTGAGGGAGTTGGTCTGTTGTGAAGACTCAAGGAAAGCTTGTACCCAGCCAAATGTCTCCTTTTCATACAGCCTGGGATCTCCCCCAGGGATGGTGTCACTGGAGTTTAGTATGGGTTCTTCTATCCCTCACAAGCATGACCAGAGAATAAATAATCCCTTATAGATGTGCCTCAAGGCTTGATTCCTAGAGGACCCCGGATCCTGTCAAGTTGACAACACAAAACCATCACATAAGGTCTTGAAGAGACTGGCCAAGAGTAAGGACAGCACATTAGGCTTGGTGAACAGGGAGTATCCTCTGCAATGGGGCCCTGCAGGAAAGAAACACCAAAGATCACCCCTAGGGGCAAAGAGCATGCATCCCAGGCTCTTAGCAACACTGTAGCCTAGTAAACCCGGCAAAAGTGAGTGGCGTGCATGCAACATGCTTTGGCCATGCCAATCGCTAAGGACGTAAAAACGCTCAGAAATTACTGATACATTAGAAAATCAAGCCGCAAAACAACACAGGTGTTGTAATCCTCTTAGTTAGAAACATGCATGTGGACTGCCAAACCCCACACCAGAATGTTTACAGTTACCACCTCTGAAAAAGAGAAAAGAGAGAATTGTGGGTGATTTTTATTTTCTTCTAGATGGTTTTTCTATTTTCTACCATGAACAAGCATGACTTTTGTAATCAGAAACCCAGCAGAGTTTAAAATATATTTGTGAAGCTTATATAACATGGCTGTCTTGCAGAATCGAAGAGAGACCTGTTTGTTAACTTCTTTTTTCCAGTCCATTTATGATCTCTGAGATGCCGGGTAACTTAGATGTCGCTGCAGGGGAAAGCTGGGGGAGAGTTTACACTGCACAGTGTCCCATGTCACTGAGGACAGTCCTCATTACTCCGCAAAGGGTCCCGTCCATCCCCCTGCCCCAATACAGAAAGCTCTGGCTTCAGGTGACCTATTCTAAGGCGTTCCAAGTCTGAGCCCAGAGAGAGTCAGCAGGCTTTGAGCCCTCCGCTCCCTCAGCCTCAGTACATCTCCCTCCCTTCCTTCCTCCCAGAGGACAACACCATTTCTCCTCTTCTCCTCTTCCCTGAGGCTCAACTATAAAAGCTCCATCTAGTGATGAGCTCACCCTTCTCCCATCTCATCTCCCTGCTTCCACATGTTCTCGTTCTCAGATTGTTAAAATGCTATCCAGTCCCCAGTCTCAGCGGGAGTGGGAGAAAGGAAAAAGCAAACAGACTTGGATACCTTTGGAGTGGAAGGAGAGGGGCAGGATCTGATGGGGTGGGGGTGGGGTTGCCAATCAGACCCTGAAGGTGACATCATCCACACCGAGGCCCACTGTGTTCACAGGAGCTTCTTAAATAGTCCTCGTGACTACAGAGCCACTGACTCCAGTCTCAAGAAACTCTTTGCAGAGGGGTTCCAAAGAAGTGAAGACTCGGTCCTTTCAGCAAGATGGATTTTACCTGCTCAGGGTGGAGGAGTCATGTAGAAGCAAACTTGAAGTGGCCCCACTGTGTCAGGTTTCCTTGGTCACTCTTGGCTCCAGAAATGGGTAAACCCAGAATCTCCACCCCCCCCCCCATCCTTGGGAATGACAAATACTATCGAGTAGGTCCACTGGCCTCATGCCTCACTCCTCCTCACAGCATAGCCTAAGGGGTGTTCTCTCATACTAGCTGTTCCTTTATAAAGAAAAATAGACACTTCTATCTCACCCATCGACTAAAATCCCACAGTTTCTGAGTCAATGAAGTAAAATATGGAGAAGTTAAGCAAGGTACCCCAGACACCTACCTGTTCACTTTTATGATTTCACTTACTATCCCATACATTGATGCATTGATTACATTGATTCACTTACTATCCCATACATTGATACATTGATACATTGATTATCTCGGCCCCTGGTGATTCCAGGTACTACTCTGGGCAGCAGGAACAGAGAGTCCTGCCTTTTTGTTTATGATCTGATGAAGGCAGAGCAAGGGCTCAGGCAGAGAGCATCCAGGGCTGGTCCAGCACATCTCTTCCTTGAGAGACATTTTCCCGGTGTGCTCTTATTTAGGGAAACATCATTTCAAAATTAGCAAAACCTTTCAAGCATGCCACTGAACTTTCTTTTTTTTTTTAACTACAAAAGAATGAAGATTGGTAATTCTAAGGACACAGTATGAAAAACGCAACCATAAATTCTCAGAGAACATTGCCCTGGACTCCTGAAGCTAAACAAGCTGCTTTGGGTTACATCAGAGAAATCTTAAAATACAAGTGGGTAGGCTTTGGGCTTCTTGGAGAGTTCCCACCTACAACATGCCAGTTCTTCACACAATATAGCTTAAATATTCCTAGGGACTCCAGTCTCAAGCAAATGTTGGTGGAGGGTTTCCAAAGGTCCCATGAGGAGAGAGGATGGAATCTAAGTTTTGAAATCTTAGTCCAGCCTGGGGGTGCACACATGTCATCTCACAACTTGAGAATTAGAGGAAGTACTTCAAGGTCAGCCTGGGCTAAATACAAATCTGAGACAACCTAGGCTAAGACTTTGTCAAAAAAAAAAAAAAGGAGTGAACTCAGTCACTAGCATATACACAAGTTACCTAGTTTTCTGCCATTTTGGTTCCATAAAACTATAGAGGAACTTCCCAAGACAAATATTTGTAGAATTTATAGAATAAAGATTAGTGGACAAAGGGACCATAGATACCATTTAGAAGTGTCCTGTGCTTATACAGATAAGAAAATTGATGCCTTTCAGTAGAGCTGCCACTCCCAGTTCCCAAGTGGCTATCGCATGCACCATCAAAATTCAGACTACACTGGGTCACTGGAAGTCAGGTCACAGGAGAAAGCCTCGGGGTGACAACCGATGAAAGAACGTGTCCCGGGTCTGTGATCAACTGGGCAGAGGGCTTAAGTTAAGTGGGACAAAGGAACACAGCGATCTGAGAACTGTATTCCGCTGGCACCCTCAAGATCAAAAGCCGGAAGGAGGCCCACTTGACAAGGTTAACAGCAGCCTGGCAGCAAGGCCACCTCTGCCAACACTAGTCCAGTCCTGGCTGAACGTGGTGTGACGATAACAAGCAGAAACCCCAAGGAGTCCAGGCAGAGGCAACCTTGAGCTCTCCAAGGAACGTGGAGCTCAGCTAGAGAACCATCTAATAAGATAGCACAAATGAAGGGAAGCAGCTCATGTGTTTTGATTTTGAGCTTTGTGTTTTTCCAGTCCAGGTCAGCCCAGGGCCACCATTTTTCACAAACCCGGTTCCCTCTCTGCCTCTAATGGTAAATGAAGAGCCTTTGGGGCAGGATCAGTCATGGGGAGCAAGTGGGGAGAGTCACAAGCCAAGTGACTGGCTGGGAGGGCAGGGGTCTCAGTGACCACAGGCCTCGGAAGCTCAGATAATTGACAAATGTATCTATGGTAGCAGCAGGAGGGGCAAGTTGGCTCATTTAAATCCATGGCTATCATCAAAAAATCCCATTGTAGCTAAAAGTCACTGTCGTTTTTTTTTATTTTTTATTTTATTTTAGAGCTGCTAAAAAGGAGGGGGGAAATGTGTGGTCTAAATTTCCATTCCAATTACACTTCCTTTCTGGTCAGTGTTAATAAGGATGAAAAGGCACAAAGTCCATAGGGAGGAAAAAAAATGGCAATGGCTTTGAGGGTATGAACTATAGAGTCAACCTAGAAATACAGGACAACTGATGCTAACACAGGTAGGTGACAGTCAGGCACAGAGAGTTCAAAGGGCTTCCTTCTAGATGTCTATGAAGATTACAAGGCAAGTAACAGAAACACGGGGTGACAAGGAAGACCTGGTCTGAGAACCTGAGGACACTGGCTGTGGTTCTGACTCTACATCTCAGCCTTTCCATTTCTTCAGCTATAAAACAGTGAATTTCACATAGAAATTTAAAACCCTAAAATCCATGCAATAACCCTACCAAAATCTGCAACATTGTATTCTCTCTTATACAATGGTACTACATAATCTGCAACATTGTATTTTCTCTGTAGAATGGTGACTATCACAATCTGCAACATTGTATTCTCTCTATACAATGGTGAAGCAGTCACGCCTATTTTTCAAGGTCACCTTGAAAGTTAAATGGAAGCAAGTAGCATAAGTTCAGGATGAGTCAGCATAGAATTTAATATGCACTTGGTCATTTATTTCTGTTACTAGCCTGCCAGATAGAAGTTAACAGAATTCCCAGTTTACAGATCAGTGTATTGAGGCCAGGAGGAATTGGTGGATGTCTCTAAAGATACTCATGATAATCACAGGAGCTGAGACCTCCAAACAAATCATTTTGAGTTCAAAACCCATGTCATTAGCCTCTGTAAAACACAGCCACTCTGATAATGTATGGGTGTGCAGCAGCATAGCAGGTTATCAATAATACCAACACCTTCATGCTCACCCAGTACGATGAAGTATTTTCATACGTCTGTTGAATGAATGAAGAAATGAATAAACAGATCAACAACAAGTCACAAGAGGCTGTTACACCATGAACTTATCCAGTCCTGTGGTCCAGCCAATCTAATTACTGAGAGAACTCTAGCAAAGAATCAGAACTTAAAGTGAAGAGAGATATATCCCTCCAAAAAAAATGGACTGTGGATGATTCTGAAGAGAACACAGCAGCACAGTGTTGCACTGAGTGTCTTAAGCACATTCAGGGATTAAGATTCTAACTTTACATGAATTTTAAAATGAATAAACAGACCAGGAAATAAAGTGCCTAATTTACTGACGTTTCCTTGCTCACCTAATTTAATAAAGAACTAAACAAGTCTTGGGATCCTCGTGCCATGCTCTCCCGTGTTCCTACTGCTTCCCTGAAATTCTTTTGACTTCATACACTGCCCTACAAGAGAGTTTTCAGGAGAGCAGCAATGTGGACATTCAGGGCTGAGCTGCTGAGCAGAGTGTGTGCCTTCAGTGCATGCAGAAGTGACTCTGAGCAGGCCTTTCCGGAACTGTGGCTATATGCTCCACTCCCCCCACTTTATCCAGAACAGGGTATCTTGGAAGTAAGCATTTTTGGAAATGGTAGCATTCATCCATTCATCCCCTACTTTTTTTTTTTCAGAGAGAGTGGTCAGAGTCAATGGATGTTAAATGGTCCAGTCTTGGCTCTCAGAATCCCCACAACCACACAAAACAGCCAATTCCAAAAAAGGTGAGTTCTTGCTACTTCATCAACAGAACCTGCAAGTGGTTCGAAACCAAAATGAGAGAGAGGAGAAAATAACATTAGAAGTAAATAAATCACTGAGACATGAAAGGAACCTTTTGCAAACACACAGAGAAGCACAGGGACAACAGGAGGCAAGGCACTGGAGAACAATGTGTGTCGTCCTCCAGGACTCACGGGGAACTCGTCCCCATAGAAGGTGTTGTTCCAAATTGCTAATCAATGCTAGATACCAACACCAGCAACTGCTAATAATGAAGAAAGAATCACCTTACTTCCTCTGTAATTATTTCTGACACAGGTCTCCATGAGGAGTGTCAAGACTCAGGTTAGCAGCTCAGTGTGATAATAACCCAAGATTACCAGAAATTCGAAATGTCGGAGAGAAAGAGGGCTTGAAGAAAGGGGAATGGCAATTAGAAATACTTGTCATGGTAATTGCATTGTGAATAGCGGACCTCCACTTCTCAGCAGCCGGTGTAAAGTTTTCTTCTACCTGACTTTAGAAAAACATCTTCCAGGCAGGTAGTGCGATAGAGGAATACATCACACTAAAAAAAAAAAAAGTGTGGGAAAAGTATTACTTCTCTCTAAATAATGGTGTGCTAGATGATATATTTTTTAAAAAGAAAGAAAAGAGAGAAAAGACCAAAAACTCTTGAAATTCAAAAGGCTGAGAGCAGTGCTACTTGACCAGCTAGTGCCATGACCTTAAGCCAAACAGCAACCACGTGATCTCACTCCAGGGGTGACATCGACCCACATCCACATATTGTCTTCTACAAAGCCAAAAACAGCTCTCAGCTTTATTCTCTTATCATTCACTTCATCCAAAACAGCCATATCCAAAGCTCTCCGGAATGAAGTCTGTTGAGCACACAGTGAGAATGGGTCAGTGGAAGGCTCTCAGGTCTTATCCTATGAGATGATAGAACCCACTAAGGGACCCCTGAGCATGGGCCTCTCTTCTGTGCTCTTTGGAAAGTTGTGTGGAGACACAGACACTCGTGTGGGTTTGGGGGTGGGTCCTCAGCTCTAATACTGAAAGATGCAGCTTGTGTTTGTCTTGAAGCTCAAATGAGTCTTCTGAAAAGCAACCCCAGCATCCAGGACTAGCATCCACCAGTGGCTTCCATTACCTTTGGAGTGAACCATGGTCTCCTTGGAATTAGTGTTCTTAGCCTATAAGGTTCTCAGTGGTCTTGCTTCTCGCCAAATCTATCAATTTAGCCCTGATTACTGCTCACTGAATAGCAGTTCTTCATATATACCTTGCTCCTCAAGCATCCTATTAATTTTATTTTAATTTTTTTTATTTATTTATTTGCCATGTCATTCTCTCCAAGAATTCTGTTTACCTAATCAGCACTTACTATGTGTTCAAGACACAATTCAAGAGCCACCTCTGCTCAGAATCCTTCCCTATTCCCATCCCTCACTGAACCCTGATGAGATAATGCAGAGTCTTCCTGTAGACTCTACAGCATTTCTGTCCAAACTGGTCCTGTGTTACCTACCTGCCCAATCTCCATAGACTGGGAGTGGCTTAAGGGCCAAAGCCTACTTTCATGCCATTTTTAAGTCAGTTACAAAGAGATTGTCAAACTCAAGGTTGAATAGAAACCACACACAGAGGAATAAAAGAGGAAGATTATAAAATTAGATGATAAAGGGAATAGACTTGGAACATTAAAAAGTAATTAAACCTCTTTAAGAGGTAATCATTTTGCCATCTCTAGTTATCAGAGACTTATGTGAGATAGAATATCAATTATGTCCAGATATCTATATTTTTGCAATATTTGAAGAATTGTTTTTAATTTAGGGATTTATGGAGGTTTGAGAGAGGATTCAATGAAAACTAAAGACACTCTAGAGAGGCAGTAGATTCTGATGACCCTGTACTGGGTCACCTCTCTACAAAACTGGTGACAAAAGTGCCTGCTTGGACCTACCTTTGAGCATCCTCTCTTGTTCTGCCTTACAGTTCCATTGGGGCTAGAATGGAGCTAAGGAGTGTTTGTTTGTTTGTTTGGTTGGTTGGTTGGTTGGCTGGCTGTGGCTTTTTGTTTGTTGATTGGCTGAGTTTTGTTTTTTGTTTGTTTTCTTTTTTAATTAGGTATTTTCTTCATTTACATTTCCAATGCTATCCCAAAAGTTCCCCATAACCCCCCCCCACTCCTCTAACCCCCCCCCCACTCCCACTTCTTGGCCCTGGCGTTCCCCTGTATTGAGGCATATAAAGTTTGCAAGACCAGTGGGCCTCTCTTCCCAGTGATGGCCGACTAGGCCATCTTCTGATACATATGCAGCTAGAGACACGAGCTCCGGGGGGTACTGGTTAGTTCATATTGTTATTCCACCTATAGGGTTGCAGGCCCCTTCAGCTCTTGGGTATTTTCTCTAGCTCCTCCATTGGGGGCCCTGTGTTCCATCCAATAGCTGACTGTGAGCATCCACTTCTGTGTTTGCTAGGCCCTGGCATAGTCTCACAAGAGACAGCTATATCAGGGTCCTTTCAGCAAAATCTTGCTAGTGTATGCAATGGTGTCAGTGTTTGGAGGCTGATTATGGGATGGATCCCCAGAGTTTTCAAGACAGGATTTCTCTATGCAACAGCCCTAGTTGTCCTGGAACTCTCTATATAGACCTGGATGGCCTAGAATTGACAGAGATCTGCCTTTCTCTGCTTCCCACTGCCACCACCTGGCCATGAAGATGAGTTTTAAGACCTGATTTCCATTTCCTTCAGCGTGGCAAAAGCATTGGCTGTATTCCTGTCCCTCACATACTCCAGCGTCATCCCAAATTCAATGTCTCGTTCCTTTGACTAGCATGACCCTAGCAGGACTAAGTATTCCTCTGGGCAAAGGTGGTTGCAGAGATGGCTTTAGTGAGTCTTTTCCTGACCCCTTTCAAACTTATTTGGACCACATTTGCATAAGGAAACATTATTTCCTGCATAACACTGATAAACAGCCCCAGAGCAAGCCAATCTGAGACTTGACATCATGGATGCTGAGTGGTCCCATCCAGCCTGTGTGGAACCTGTGACATTCACACCTCATAGCTGCCAGGTACTTAACTGTATGAAAGATGACTTGTAAAAGTATCCTAAAGTGGCTAATTTGGAAGAGTGGGTTGGGAAACTAGCAGTAGAGTAGACATCAGGAAATAGAGGAATTCTAGACATAAGATTCTCCAGTTGAGCTTTGCCTATTAGAAGTAGGAGCACAAATAGAAGAAAAGAGACTATTTCGTGGGGCTATTTGTGGTGCTCCAGGCATAGCAATTCTATATCAGGGCACAGGACACAGTACAACCTAGCACACAGTGTCAGTGTAGTGATTCCAGGAGGATTTGCCCATGAGAGCATCAGAAGGTAGAGTCCTAATTAGGAAAGCAGGAGACTGGCAGCCTCCCTCAAGGGCCTGTAGGACATCAGGATGCTGGGACTAGAGCATACATTTGAAAGGACAATTCTTGGTCACTGGTTATATAGCCCCTGCAAATGCCCAGAAATATCCGAGAGATAGGGTGGGGTAAGAGAGACTTAAAAGAGACTGAAGTCTTGTAAATGTTGGTAGGCCTAAAGTCTGGTATCTACTAAGTAAGATTTTCAAGTCAGAAAACAATTAACATGATTATTAAAGGTACTTGAGTTCTACTCTTTGTTACGGTTTATCTGGTCAGAAACACAAACTGGAAAAAAAGAAAATTGAGAACCCTGTGAAAGAGGGGGAAAAAAAAATATATATATATATATATATCAGCACAGAGTAGTGAAGAGAAGCAGTTCTAGAGAGCGCCACAGTGTGGCGCTACAGCCGCCGCCACAGATGCGGGAGCAAGTCCACAGAGGACAAAGGAGCGTGCCATGGCCAAGCAGGGCCCATCCTGGAGCCACCTCACCTTGTCGCTGCCGGGTAGGTTAGTGGCCCACAGACCCAGCCTGCAGCATGGAGCCACCACTCGCTCACCCTGCTGTGAGAAGAGTGTGGCCACAGTGTTGCCAGCAGGCTTATAAACACCGTGGTCACCCCTGGGGTACAGGCATGGAGGCCAAGGGCGAGATGGTGTATACAGTAGTCTGGAGCTCGAGCAGGCCCTGCCCCCTCCCTAGACAAGCTGCCCAACACGTGATCACCCTATCTGAGCAACAAGATATCCTCGAAAGACACCCACGATCAACACCACCATGGGAAAACCATGTTGATGTCCATGATCCATCTGTGCAGCCAGCCGCTACGAGCGGGAAAGCCTCTTTTGCAGTGGCATCGATGACTGCAGACTCATACCTAAGAATTAGAGACATGGATGGCTTCTGTGCCAACCTCCTCCACCCAAAAAGGAAAGAAGCAATTCAGACATGAAGCTATTGAAGCGAATCCTTTAAAACTGTGATAAAGACACTGAAGGATTCATGGCTTCACCGTTCATGGCTTCTTGTGAAGGGTGGGAAGGGACCACAGTTTTTTAAGGGGCTGGCCACTGGGAGTTTGACCATTTTCAAATGAGTAATTGGGCAACACCAATTGGGCTTGATAGGTAGAAAGAAACATTCTCCTCCTCCTCCTCCTCCTTCTCCTCCTCCTCCTCCTCCTCCTTCTCCTCCTCCTCCTCCTCCTCCTTCTCCTCCTTCTCCTCCTCCTCCTCCTCCTCCTTCTCCTCCTTCTCCTCCTCCTCCTCCTTCTTCCTCCTCCTCCTCCTCCTCCTTCTCCTCCTCCTTCTCCTCCTTCTCCTCCTCCTCCTCCTTCTTCCTCCTCCTCCTCCTCCTCCTTCTCCTCCTCCTTCTCCTCCTCCTCCTCCTCCTCCTTCTCCTCCTCCTTCTCCTCCTCCTCCTCCTTCTTCCTCCTCCTCCTCCTCCTCCTCCTCCTCCTTCTCCTCCTCCTTCTCCTCCTCCTTCTCCTCCTCCTCCTTCTTCCTCCTCCTCCTCCTCCTCCTTCTCCTCCTCCTCCTTCTCCTCCTCCTTCTCCTCCTCCTCCTCCTCCTCTTCCTCCTTCTCTCTCTCTCTCTCTCTCTCTCTCTCTCTCTCTCTCTCTCTCTCTCTCTCTCTCTCTCTTTCCATTGTTAGAAAGGATTAGTTAATGCCTTACTCCAAGAAAGGAATCCTAATTCTCCCCGGTGGTTACACACTGAAACCCTTTCTCCTGTTCCCTCTCTTTTTCAGGTACCCACTTCTCTCCTCGCTCTGAGCTAAGTGGAAACATGAAACCCACTTCCTCCAAAACCATGAGGATGGGGGCCTTACTTCTTGTTAATCCCCCAGTTCTGGGTATTTTATTACAGTGAAGAAAGCGCTTCCTGTGTAAAAAAATTATCAAAAGCACGTAAACCTATTTGTGGCATAAAGCAGGTACTGTCCAAGTATTAAATCCGAGGTTGAAGAAGAATCGTGGCTGACACCAGCTCTGCTATTCAGCTCATCCACACTAGAACTATGACACCAAATGTACACCGCCAGTGTCCCCACTGCACAGTGTCTGAGCTATTCAGCATATTCTTTTGAATACTGCCCCTAGGTGAGGTCCTGGGAAACTTAAGGTTACTCTGCCTGCCCCTCTGGGGATTGTCAAAGTGATTCTGAACTGATTCAAAGCCTGCAGGCTCAGAAAAGCTCCCCTGAAAGCGAAGCCTGGGAGCACCTTCGCGGATCCCTCCACACTTGACTTTCCCCACCTACGTTCACCTTCCCATCCACAGTGTACCCGCTACCTTGCCAGCCTAGCACTCTTGAGATCTTGTGTCGGGGGAGAAACCCACATCCTCAGCTTGGGAATAACACAGCTCATCTTTTGTAGCGTTTTGTTAAGTTTGCCCTTAACGTCGGTGCCAGAATGTCTGACAGTTGTTTTGTGAAGAGCAAGGAAGGGTGTTTTACAGCTCGGCTGCTGGGAAGCACAGATGTTGCCGGCTGTGTCGTGGCGAGGTGGTAAAGGCTGCGAGGAAGGTGCCGAGCCTTAATTATCTTTCTGCAGCTGTTCATTAGCCCACAGACACCTCGCCCTGCCATCTTCAAGACTGACAACCACACACAACAAACCAGGAGAGTTGAAGGAGGAAGAGAGGAGCTATCTGAAGGTTAAAATGAGTGCAGTGTGCAGAACAGCTGGGGATACCCGCTGTGGGCTGCCTAGAGAACAAGGTGATCACAGGGCACTCTGCGGAGTACCCCTGGGGCTCAGCCCTAGTTGGGTGGGATTCTCCAAGGAGATTTCAGGCAAGGCTCCTATGTGCATGCAGGAAAGGCTGTCTATGGGCGTAGGGAACAGGAGGAAGCTTTCTATTTTTTAAATGTTATCTTCCAACTGTCTTTGAATCACATGGATTCCATAGTGCTGTGAGCTCAACTTGGGAAGATGCATGCTTGCCATCTCTGATCCTGAGCATCTCAAGCCTCGGTATGTCAAGTCCTCTGAGATCTCACTCAAACTCTGTTTTATTTTGCTCTACACGGGAGAACTAGGAATAACAGCCTCGGATACTGACACACGGAGATTCAAACCAGCCCCTGTGAGCTTTAGTCTAAGTACCTAGTTCTAAGCACAGTGAGGTAGGTGTGTTAAGTACTTCTGGTCTCCACGCATAGTATGCTCTTTGGCCTAGGCCCTACCTTTTATACATCCCTGAAATCAAAGCGAAAAGACAGACACATTTTCTTATCTCAACCTTCATTATATATCACTTATGAGCTGAGTTCAGAAAGAAAACCTTGTGTATGGTACATAGTCCCCACCTACCGCAGCCTATTGAACTTAACTCTAGAGTGTGTGAAACGCTCCCTGTGAGACATGCAAGTGATTTCAGCAAGTGGGGACGGCTCATCCAAGATAATAGATAAGAGAGCAACTGTAGCCCTTCAGTCGTGTTTCATGAGGGCTTTTGGCAGGATAAGGTGGGGCTTCTATATAGTGTGGCTTATCCTGCTTCCCAGCATCAGAGATTGTCTTATCCTTGGTCACGTGTGCAAGAGACTCACTAATGAGCCATGTCCAGGGATTAGCACACCCCGATTGCCCTCTCCCATCCAACCCATTGTGCTATCACTCCATCCCATACATGGTCACAGCACAGTCCATCGCATGGCCGTTCACTTGCCAGATCCTGCCCCTGGCTCATCACCCCCAGCTGTTTCTATAAGTGACCTTCCTAGTGATCTTAGTTCAAACACTCCCTTGTGCTCCAGGAATGACACAAGACACAAGAGATCACAAGGCAGGGGGAAGTAGTTTTCCTCTCCCTACCACCACCTCAAAGCTGGCCTGCATCATTGGAGTGAATGGATTTTCGCTTTAGGCAACTAGCCGGGCAGACAAATTCTCAATGTTCTGCGTCATGAAGTTAGACCTTCACTGGAACAATCCTTCCTTCTGTATAAGCGGAACTTGAGTTGGACATTAGGGGTGTTTCTCTGGAACCATTCTCAGTTGTGTGCTCTTCCTCTCTGCTAAGACTTAATGACCTAAGCTACATAGAGGCAACATGAGTTAAAGTCTACTTTCAAATAGCAACAACAACAATAATAATAGTAATAATAATAATAATAATGGTAACTTGAAGGGCAAGATGTTAAAAAGCCATCTACATTTACAGCCTAACACTGGGTTCTGCTTCTGTTCCCAAACTTCTAATCAGAGATGATCTGTGCTCTGTCAAGTAGAGAGTCTGTTCTTCCCTCCCCGCTAACTCCTGCAGTGACAACACAATGCTATTCATTTTTAAGTGGTTTTCTTCATTCTCCGTGGTTCCACTTTGGGCATTTTGCTATTTTTATATTATTTATATGGGTGTGATTCTTTTGTGATGATTATCTGTGATTAATCCTCGCAGCTATGGGGAAAAAAATCAGTGTAGCGGCTTGTACCACATCTAACAGGAGTTGATGTCTGTGTAGCTTTTCTGTGTTAAGCAGCTTTGCAAGTTCACTTTAATTGACAGGAGGAAAAGAGGATAGGCAATTAAAAAGGTGTTTATTATTTATTTTTTAATTTATAATTTATGGGAATTATGTATGCAGTAGACAGATAATAAGGCATGCTTTCTGCGTGATTTAGGGAAAGCAGGTGGCCCGTCAGCAGGGTCCTAGTGCCCTCCGGAGACTGCTTTTGTGTCCTTCCTCATGGGTAGACTCTGTCATCAGTCAGGAGTCACCCTCTGCCAAATCAGAGGCCAGAGGAAGGAGGATGAGAGGCCGGCCTAATCCCAGGAACAGAGCGACAGCATGGACCTCAAACAATGGTAATCTAGAACAAGAGCCAGAGCCAAACTCCTGTTCTCCATCCTCACAAAGCAGGACAGGAACAATCAAGTAACCAGCAAGCAGCCATCTCCCCAGACCCCGGCATTCTAAGCTTGACTTGAGTATAAAGGGTTAAAGAGGGAGGACTTCTTTTTTGTCCAGAACCGTATTTCGATCTCTGAAACACCAGGCAGCTCATATGTACACATTTCTCTCCACTAAGACCTAATTTCCCACCATTTCCCTTGATTTGTGGCTCTCTTTTCCCCATTTCCGTGATTTAATGCCCAATTATTTTTTGTCCCATTGCCAGTAAAACAAAATATTTCATAACACTTCTATGAGGTTTTAGGATACTATTTTAAATACATAACTTACATTCCTTATAATGCAAAATTGAGAGGAATCTCATGAACATATGGATTCTTCATTTTTTTTTCTCAACCAGCTGACCGAAACTTGACAGTTCAGAGTACTGTGCCAAACTTTAACACATTTCCTGCGCTCTCCTTTCAGGCTTTAACTCAGCATCCTCGTCAGCATCACCATGAAAGCACAACGGTGAGCCCTCATTTCACCCTCACCCGCCCCCTGTGTCCCCCACAGGCACTGAGAACTGAGTGACAGAGCAGTCATCAGCTGACTGTTTCCACATCTGCCTGGTTCCACATCTGTCACCAATGACCGTGCAGTCCCCTCTGGCTCACTGTGCTGATGTGTCTGTCCCTAGTAGCCTCGAATATGGAAAGCAAACATTTTAGATCAACTCTCTTCTAATTTTCTTACAGTTATGAAACTTTGGATTTCCATCTGTGTCCTAGAAACAGAAATTAAAGCCCCAGACCAATGGATCTGGCTTTACAATTTGAAGAGGGGAAATCTAAGACATCAAGAGACATGCCTTCTGACTGTTAAAATCCTTCTCCCAGTTTAAGCTTCCATCGGCCTGATTTCTGCATGGGATATATATTTCTGCGTGGGACATATACAAGGACAGAAAATAACCTTACATAATTCCCTCTCCATATTTCTTGACAATCTCACTTTTTTTATTTATATATTTTATTTTATTACTTTTATTTATTTATTTATTTACTTACTTACTTACTTACTTACTTACTTACTTACTTATTTTGGTTTTCGAGACAGGGTTTCTCTGTATAGCCCTGGCTGTCCTGGAACTCACTCTGTGGACCAGGCTGGCCTCAAACTCAGAAATCCACCTGCCTCTGCCTCCCAAGTGCTGGGATTAAAGGCAGGTGCCACCACTGCCCAGGGACAATCTCACTTCTTTTCCTGATCATCCTGTTTCATTGTTTATCACTCTGTCCTCAAAATAAAAGTAAAAGCAACTTTGCTTTGTGAAGTATGTGTGAACTTCAAGAAAGTGTACAGAAATTCTGCAAACACTCTAGAGTGTTTAGAAGCCATTGTCACCAAACCTCTTCTGGAAATTCGGTCACAGGATGCAGCCTCTTAAACCCAGGCCAGATCCTACAAATGATCACTGATTATTCATGTACATGGCCCCCCAGGTCAACTCCGGTGTTCTGTCATGCTGGGTGTTGAAGCCTCCATTTGAATTCTATCATCCAGAAGAGACATCTGACCTTAGACTAAGTCCCCAGCCAAATGAACAGGACTGAGATTCGGGTCTATGATACGTGAGATACAGAGAAACAATGAGGAAGGAAATCAGAAAACAATGAGACACAAACCACACCTAACTACTACAGAGAGGCTGGGAAAGAAAAACTGTAATGTTAGTTATAGAAGATTATATGGAGATTAGTTAGGGCTGGGTAAGAAGGAACTTTCAAGTCCATCAAAGCAAGAAGCCTGATTAAAAGACCAGTGTCAAGTTAAAATGGGGCTGGGCTGCACTACACTTCATTCAGATCAGCCCTGGCTAACAGGACTGAAAGATTCTGAAGTCACTGATGGTATCCTGATACTTGACAGAAGCCTCTGGGAGTCTGTGGGGGAAGCTGGTAGAACCTTCTGCTCTGTGTGTCTATGGGAGCCAGAGGCTCAGCTGCAAAAATCTGCAAATAGAATCAGCAGGACCCAGTGCAAGTTGATGTAAATGGATATCATTCCTTCACACAAACATCGAAGCCAGGGAACAAAGGTCAGTGCCCACCCTGAAGGAGGGTCTTATTCTCCCTGCCCTACCCACAAAGGTAAGTTAACTGAGTGTTTCTTCTTGCAGGGTCAGAAGAACTCACAGAGACCAGGGAGACAAACAGACCATCCCAGAGCTCAGCTACGTACGGCCTTGGCCCTCCAACCCTCCCACCTTTCTGCAAAATCCCACACTGAAGATTCTCACCAAGCCCAGCCCGGTGAGGAGCTAAAGACAGCAAGCAATGATCACATAAGAACATTGTTTCATTAGGACAACATGATCCCACCCTGTACAGATGCTTAAAACATAAGAAGAGGGCTCAGCCTGTGAAATGCTTACTGTACAAGTATGATAACCTGAGTTCAATTCCTAGAACCCACAGAAAAAGCTAGATGCTGCAGTGTCTGCCTGCAATCCCAACTCTGAGAAATAGAAGCCAGAGGATCCATAAAACTCAGTAGTGTAAATCAGTACATGAATGTTCTCTCTCTGTCTCTCTCTCTCTTTCTGTCTCTCTTTGTGTCTCTCTCTATGTCTCTGTCTCACAGAGAGGGGGGGAGAGAAACTAGGGAGATAACTTTTAAAATGTAACAAAGTGGTTTGGTTCTCATTTCAGTTCTAGAAAAACATCACCCTCTTCTGCACGAGGCAGGTAGAGTTGCTCACACCTAATCCTACAAGCCAGAAAGAGCCTGCTACCTTTCCCCTATATTTTCTAAAGGAATTTTTAAAGTTAATTAAGCAAAATGATAGGACCAAGGAGGATTTCTTCTCTTGTGACTCCTTACTTTTTACTGTATTGGACATAACTATAAAGCAAGGAAGCTGGTCTCATATAAAGGCAAAAGAAATTTATGCAGCAAAATGAACACAGTTGATGGAGTTTTAGAGTACTAATAAATAACGCCTTTTTCTGCTTCATGCAGAGACGAAAACCAAATCGGAGAGATACTCAGGAGTCACATAGACAGAATTGAAAATATCACCAATATTATTGACCATGAGGTTTTAAATCTATGGACAAGGGAGCTTGCTAACACTTGATCACCCAGTTATTCACACTCAACCCACACAGACCGTCCCAAAGCTCAGGCCAAGAGATTTGCAAGCCAGAAAATCGTAAAGTCGAGCCTGGAGAGCTGAGCCTCTTACTCCTGCTGTCCACGATTCCATTATCCTTGGCCTTTGATATGGAAGAGGGAATAAAGAGTGGGCACCAATGTTACTCCAGAGAGCAGCCTTCCAAACAGGCCTAACCAAGGGAAGGGTCATCTGACCCATCCTAATAACATCGCCTCTAAGTGGACATCTTGGGACACAGTCTGTTTTAGTGGTGTGCGCATTACTCAGAATGCTCGTGAGATCTTGGAGAGCCTGTCTAGAGCCTGCACTTTATTCATTAGATACCTCTAGCCATGACAGTTTCATTCCTACATGTGGAGTAATCAAGAATTCTTAGAGTACAGCAAGTAGATACTATTTAAGGTTGGGATGAGAATAACAACGGAAAGACGAACAGGGACCTTGTGCAAGCCACACACTGATGCTGAAACTTGATTGGTGTTTACCTCATAGTAACATTGGGAATGAAGACAAAGTCACTGTAATGAGACTTTCTGAAGCAAAAAATGGGGCCTTATGGGATGACCATGTCTTTCTTTCGTTGTTTCTCTTTCTCTTTCTCTCTTTCTTTCTTTCTTCCTTTCTTCCTTCCTTTCTTTCTTTCTTTCTTTTTTGTTTTGATGGCTTTTTAAAGCCACATCCAAGTATAAGAACTTATCTCACAATATAATTAAGAGGCTGAAATATTGGTTCTTCTGTAATATGTGTCTATGAGCAGGAACAGATGGAGTCTTGGTAGAGAACCCTTCTTTGCATCACCCAAACACATAACTGGCATGGAAAAAGGATTTACAGGTTAGCAGCTTTGAAGAAGAGAGCTTTTGTTTGATAAAATTTTGATACAACCACAGGAAAATCATACTGACTGCATTGTGGGGCATCGAGCAAATGTGTGTGGGAGGTTTAAGTGACACTGGGACTCTCAGCAGGAAGTGAGTACAGGCTGTTCATCAGGAAAGGCATGGGACTCAAATGAGCAAGCCATCTCCAACCACATCGTAGTTCCAAAAGCAGGATTCATTGCGTTTTCTACATCTTTCCATTGTTGGTCATTAACTCTGTGAAACCGTCTCCCAGATGCTGCAAATTGGTAATGGAATTTGGGAGGTGGGCAGGAAGAGAAGGCAGGCATTGCAATGGGAGGAGAAGCTAGAAACTCAAGAGGCTAAAACAGGTTCTGAAGCCACAGCTTTAACCCCGGGGTGGAGGGTGGAGCTGGGGAGGC
Source organism: Mus musculus (assembly GCF_000001635.26). NCBI lineage: Eukaryota > Metazoa > Chordata > Mammalia > Rodentia > Muridae > Mus > Mus musculus. The sequence continues at coordinate 157,717,500 of NC_000067.6, read as the reverse complement.
AGCTCAGTGGGTCAGGGTCAGAACATTTGCTACACAAGCATGAGGGCCTGAGGTCAGACCTCCAAACCCGTGTAAATAACAGGGCATGGGGGCTGGAGGGTTTCAAGCACTTGTTGCTTTTGCAGAGGAACTGGTTAGTCCTCTCGTGGCAGCTCCCAGGACTCATGTGGGTGACTCACAAGCCTCTGAAACTCCAGTGCCAAGGATCCGACATACTCTTCTGACTTCTGCAGATACTGCATAAACACAGCACAGGCATGCAGGCAAGACACATAAATAAAAAAATAAATAAATCTCTAGTTAAAGGCTGTGTCATGTTTGCCTTTAACCCTGGTGCCGGGCAAGGAGTGCAGAGATAAGAGGACACCTCACTCTCCAGGACTTGTTAGCTACCAGACAAACCCCATGTTCAGTGAGAAACAAGGTCTTAAAGGAATAAAATAGAGTATGAGCGCAGAACACCTACCTCTAACCTCAGCATGCACAGACACACCCTACAGACACATACACACACACACATACACACACAGACATACCCTGTATGCACATACACAGAGAGAGATATACCCTACACATATACACACACATGCAAACACAGAGACATACCCTACACATATACACACACAGACACACACACAAACATACACATACGCACATACACACACAAACATACACAAACACACAGAGACATAACCTATTTACACACAGAGACATACTTTACACATACACACACAGAAACATACCGTACATATACATACACACACATATATACACACAAAGACATACTCTACACACACACACAAACACACACAGAGAGATATACCTACACTCATACACAAACACACACACAAACATATCTTACACACATACACAGAAAGCAGAAAGAGACACACACAAACACTCACTATAAGACATACGCCAGACAGACACTCACATAAAAAATGAATTACTTAATTAAAAATAAAACCCTAGTTGTTGGAGAGATCTTGTCTCTTCCCAGTAGAGACCGGGATCCCTGGACCTGGAATCAAGGGCTGAGAGAGACAAACACCGAAGGGCTGGGGAAAGCAGGCTAAGTGGGTTTATGATGTTCAGAAAGAAATGAAGTTATTGCATTTGAAGCTCCTACATCCTCCTAAGAAGAACGAGAGGCTGAAAGGTGTTGGGAAATAAGGCAGTGGGAAGCTGGGATAAATGACACTACTGTAATATAGGCCTGAAGACATCGGAAGAGATAGGATGACAGGTATGGGTGACTCAGGCCTGTGATCCCAGCACTCTGGAAGCTGAGGCAGGATTGCTTTAAAATCCAGATCTACCTGGGCTACAAGAGCGAATTCCAGGTCAGTCTTAGCTATGGCATAAGATTCTGTCTCTAAGAAACAAGGGGACGTTTCTTATTCTTATCAGAGAACAGTGACATTTAGGACATCGCCCCTGACATAGTGAGGCTTAGTGGTTCCCATCTGTGTCGTGCAGGCAGGGAACACAGAGGTCCCCAGAGCCACATTAGCATAATACACTGCTCCTCTATGACATCCTGGAGGGCTCCCATTAGAACTTCAGACTGTTCACCCCTCTGTTCAGAAGATATTTTGACTGCTGTCCGGAAGGCAGGAACAGCTGGGCTGTTAAAGTCAACAGGCTCCCACTTCCACACAGACCAGACTGTGTCATAATTGGAAATGTGAAATATGCTTCCACTACTCAACTCTCGGGGCTGAGGAGGCTTGTTTTTTCCTCCAAATCCCAGAAAAGACCAGTGCCAGGCTAAAGTAGATGCCCCAGTTTTGTGTGCTCCCTGCCAGAGTACCCTAAAGTTTTCTGGGCTCAACAGCTCCATTTGGGAAAGAGGGACATAAATATGGCAGAGGATGCAGGGACGCTGGGCCATTGAAATGGACCATGTCAACACATTAGTCTCACACAGGTAACAGCCTCGCCTATCGCCTTCACCCAGTAGTGTGAGTGAGGCTTTGGGCCTTCAGGACTCTGCTCGGATGCCACCTGCCACCGATTCTGTGAGAGCCTCCCAGGGATCTCACGGTGTCCTCGCTTCTCTACGTCTAAAGCCCCAGAAAGCCAGCGTTTGCACAGAGCCATTACCAAAACCCAGACGGCTTTTCTGTGGGCTACACTCTTTGCTGGCACTTCCTTCTCCCTTTACCTTCAGCCCCATCTCCTTTCATCTCTCCTCAGCCTCCCACTGCTCCTCTGTGCCTCCTTCCCTCTGATGTAGAACCTACTCCTTTCCCTGACTCAGCTTGGGCATCACATGACTTGTTCATCTGCTGCACTGTTGACCGAGGAAGGTGGATCCCCTCTGACCCACCCTCCCTGTCCCTCCCCACGACACACAGTGTCTGGAGTCTGAGAGTCCAGTGCAAAATGGAGGCTTGAGGTTCTATCATTAGAAATTGCAATGTGTTTCTCCCCAGATATCCAAACAAATCAGATACATCTCGAATAGCCGGGATTACTTGTCTACCAGAATCCATCACCAGAGCTACTAAAGAGACAAACATGTCTCCTGTTGCTGTAACTATGAACTGATCACACTACCCTTCCTAAAGGGTAAAAAACCTACTGTAGACAGTGCTTCCTCCCCAGTGTCTTGGTTTCTTTCTGGCTTATTTTGGGGGCAGAATGAAGGATGAGTGAAAGAATTATTTCACCACATAGATAGACAGATAGATAGATAGATAGATAGATAGATAGATAGATAGATAGATAGATAGATACATAGATAGATACATAGATAGATACATAGATAGATACATAGATAGATACATAGATAGATACATAGATACATAGTTAGACATAGATAGATACATAGATAGATAGACATAGATATAGATACATAGATACATAGACACATAGATAGACACATAGATAGATAGATAGATGGATAGATAGATAGATAGATAGATAGATAGATAGATAGATAGATAGATAGATAGATACCTAGATACCTAGATACCTAGATACCTAGATACCTAGATACCTAGATAAATACATAGACACATAGGTAGATAGACACATAGATAGATAGATAGACAGACAGACACTATTTTTCTGCCTGACAAGAATGCAAGCAACATTTTCTGTCCATCAGGATCTATCCCAAGGAAGAACTACTTAAAGGCATGTGACATGACTCTCCACAGGTCACACGGCCTCTGCTCCCTGCCACCACCCATCTCTAGTTACTAAGGACTGAGTGTAACACTTCCAAGGACTAACCAGAAAGTTCTCCTCAGAGCACACAGGATGCTGTAATATCTTGGGGGTCAAAGCCAGCAAAGATCCTCCCCCCCCCCCAATTCTACAGCCATTCAGAAGGTGCCTAGACCCTTGAGCAAAGAAATTGGTTCCGTGGTCACTTAGCATCTGCAGCAATGCTATTGACAGCTCTGTCCTAACCTTTGCCAAGGCTTTTGACCCCCGGCCAAGATCCAGACTGTGGCCAGGAAGAAGCGGTGAGAGGCCGGTCCAGGAGCCTGACTCCTCGATAATTATTTGGCTGAGGGTAAAGACAGGAAGCATTAATAATTTCGATTCCTTTTTACAGACAAGACTCATGCCCCAAAGCTAGAGCAACCAACCAGCGAGGGCTCCACACCAACACCAAACTCAGGCAGATGCTGTCAAGCATTGGTTAGCACTGCAATCTACTTTGTTTGGTTTCTTGGAAATTTTATGCAGAATCCCAAAAGAGAAAAACAGCAAATGTGTTAGAAGCAAGGAAAGGTTCTGATCACCCTGGTCTCCACCTCAGTCCTCCTCACAAGGCATTGTCTCTCATCCCCCATCCTCCACCCCTGGGCCCTGATGAGAAGCCCCGGAAAGCAACTGAGAGGACAGGCAGGCAAGTTGAAGAGCAAATCTGGTCCTGTGAGGCCCCTTGAAGAGAGCTACTTTCTTTTGCTGAGTGTAGGTAATGGGCTGAGGGATCAGAATGAAGCCTGACAAGAAGCCTGTCAGCATTTCCAACCCTCACGGTCTTTAAATATTCAAACACCATGATGTTGAAGGATCTTTGACTTTTCTCTTCATTTTTTTTTCCTCCGAATGTCAACAAACACTGTGTTTGCCGAGTGAAGAGTACAGCTCCGCCTCTCCTTGTAAAATAAAAAGAGAGGCAACATGAGAAAGAAGATGAAAAGACAGGCGAGAAGCTGAGGATGCTTCAGGCTGCCCTGAAGGAAGGACCACAAGTTAGAAAAGAAGCAGAAGTTGAGGAAGGCCTTGCAGAGCCACAGCGGTCTCACAGAGACCTTGCAGTCCTGGGCTTCAGTTTACAGGGAAGGAAATTAAGGCCAAAGTCATGTTAAGTAGGATCACAAAGACAAATTTAGAAAATAAGTAAAACTAGTTCAATTTCTCAAGTCTGAACCAAATTTCTTTTTACTGTGATCTTGATCTCCTTACAGAAAAAGAAGAAAAAAACAAAAAACAAAAACAAAAAAAACCGATGTTTCTCACAGTCTGACACAAATGTGATCATCTGTAAGCATCTATTGAACCCCTACTGTGGTAGTTAATCTTCACTGTCAACTTGACAGGCTTCAGAATCACCATGGAAACACACTTTTGATTATGTCTGTGAGGTTATTCCCAAAAGGGTTTAACTGAAGGGTAGGTGACTCCTCCCATGAGCTAAAGTCCTAGATGAGAAGAAGAAGAGGAAACAAAATAGGAGAAGGAAAAGTTACAAGTGAGCACCAGAATTCCTCCCTCTGCTTCCTGCCTGCAGATGCACCACACACCAAGCCTTGTAGCCACGCCCCCTCCCCCCATGGCGGGCTGTGTCCCTCTGTGAGTCAAACTAAAGCCTGTCTTCATTAAATGACCTCTGTCATGTACTTTGTCAGAGCAATAAGAAAAACAATACATTAAAACTAAATGTGTCTGTATATATAACTTTATGTAACTACTAACTGTATGTGTCTTTTACAGCCCTGGGTGTTGAGAAAAAGGAACAAATGAGACACGTGGTCTCGAGGAGTTTTCAGACAGCAAAATAATACTTACATACCACAATGCTGCCATTATTGTGACCATGGAGTGTTTTCAGGACCAGATATACAACTTAGAGATACTGTTATAAAAACAAAACAAAAAATAAACCATGCTGGTCCTTTGTTCAAAATGCATAAACCAAATGCAGAGCCCCTTTGAGCCATGGCAACTCCTCAGATCCTAAGTCCAAGAATGTTGGCACCCTGGGCATTGGATAGCATTTTGTAGAGGAAACAGTGATAACATTGAACACAAAAAGAGATCATGTCCAGGGGAAGACTTGTCTAAAGTCACAGAGATGGAAGTACACAGCACAGTCAGCGTATTCCAGAAACTGAAACAAATTTGATGTGGACAGGGAATGATCCATAAGGAGGAGGAAAACAAGGAAGAAAGCTGTCAAAGGAGACCCTCTTCATGCAGGTTCTTTTAAACTCTAGGAGAAGCAGCTACAGAGCAGATATTGGTAAGCTGTTGACAATGCCCAGAGATGTGATCCGATAGGTAACTTTGAAAAGAAGTCTGGGCAGCAGAGGCAGTGTGGATGGGAGGAGAATGAACCTGGAGACGGTTGGAATATCAGTGTGATGGTCCAGCTGAACCAAAGAGGAAATATCCAGAGGGCATCAAATTCTTAAGAAAGTTTCCTGGTCAGTGTCAGAGACTTGAGGTTCACCCATAGACTAAAGCGAATGAGGTGTGACTGTGCTAACCTCAAGTGAGGATGAGAGTGAACTTCAAAAGTAAAGATGCAGGTGGGGGAAAGATGCTTCAAAAGTTGGTGCTTTCAAAAAAGGGGCCACTGGGGATCTAAGAGAGCAGCAGGAAGGAAGGAAGGAGCAAGCTAACACAAGAGTCAAGGTAAGGGCCATGGTGCCTGATGTCACCAACCGAAGTGATGGAGGCTGTAATGTCCAAAGATCAGACATGGTCAGTGATGGGTTTCAAGCAATGGTGGCAGAGGACAGAGATAATAGAAGGCTTTGCTCATGTCTCTACTCATCCTGTGGCTGATCACCAGTGTAAGCCACAGGAGTCTGAGTCACTGGTTTCTTCAGAAATGAAGAAGGTCCTTGTTTGGTTTGAATGTTTCAGTCACCTCCAAAGTCTATTGAAATTCTTCCCCCAAGGGACAATGTTGGGAGGTGACTTAGGAGGGAGGCTCTTCTCTATGAGCAAGATCATAAGAGAGACCTCAGAGAGTTAGCTCACCCCTTCTACCACTGATGACACACCAGAAAAAATGATCTGCAAACCAGACAGAAGGCTCTCACCAGACACCAAGTCTGATGACACCTTATCTTAGACTTCTCAGCCTCTAGAACTATAAAAGATAAATCCCTGCTTACTTCTAAGCCACTCAGTTTGTAATAATTTTTGATAGCAGCCTAAACAGACTGAGAGGCTCAGCCTATCATGGCTCCCATGCTCGCCTACAGCAGCTGTTGGAAGGCATCTGACCGTATTAAGGATGGGGATGGCTATCTGCTGCAGTCCCTTCCTCCCTTCATCCCCACAGACTGGCACAGTGGTTCCCTGGCTCTGCAGCCACTCACTCTTTATTGAGGTAATGCCCCTCCCATCAATCTTAAAAGATTCTCATGAAGACCCAGATGGAAAGACCACCTCACACTGTTTTTCAGGGGTAGCCCCATTGTTCGCTCTTCTGAAATGATAATTAACCACTCTGTCTTAGGTATCGCAATGGTTTCCCATAAAGGCTCACTTGGGTATGTACAGACCAGGCCCACACTATATCGTAGAAAAAGACCTCCTGTTCCCTAGCCTCTCGAGTCTCAGAGAGCTCCTACCCCTTCAGCTACAAGGCTTAGAAGGTTAAAGGTCTATATAAAACTCCCTATTTATTGAGCCTCTACTTGTGTGTCAAGTATTACACTCCATTATCTTATTTTCCTCCAATTCTATTAGTATATTGTTCTATTACCTGAGAAAGGACACCAGACCAACCAACACTCAGACAATGGTGTTAGGAAACTTGTCCTCAGGTGATGAGAACAAAGTCTGTTCACCATTAAAATTGAAATTAGTGGGCTGATTCCTTTAGCTGGGTGAGCTGATTATAAATGGTCTGACAGGATTATTTATAAGTACAAGGATGCAAGGTTACTTACAGGAGCATGAGTGACCCAAAGGCAGCTTTTTTTCTTACTTAGTAAAACCCATTTCTCCTACAGTGAGACAAATCACAGTCATGACCCACTCCATACTTGGAAATGTGCGGCAGCAAGCTGCAAGCTCGGGCTTATTTTCGGATGCTGTTGCTGCTAATTTGACCTCCCTCCATTATGACTAGTAGATGCCCACATCCTATCTGTTGGTTAAATATTTTTTTATCTGCCCTGATTCTGGAGAAAATGAAGCTGAGATAAGTTAAATAATATGCCAAGAGACAGCCAGCTACTAAATGGAAGAGCCAGGATTCCTAGCCAGCTGCAGCAACACGACCCAACATCCCAGGGCCAGAATTCTATATACTGTGACTCTGCCACCGCACCCCATGGGTTTCTGTGCAGATATCTAGTGCTCCTCCCTCAGAATGTCCATGATGGAAATGTGAAGTTGATTCCTTTGAACTGCAGTAACACATAATGAGGAAGAAACATCAGGGCAAAGAGAATCCTTAACTCCACTTTTGAGCATGTCAGGGACCTCAGGTATACAATCTCATGTATACTTATTGCTATGGTGGAGGATACAGGGCTGGGTTTGGTGGTGGTGGTGGTGGTTTCGATTTGGTTTGGCTTGATATATATGTGTGTGTGTGTGTGTGTGTGTGTGTGTGTGTGTGTGTGTATATATATATATATATATATATATATATATATATATATATTCTCTGAACTGGTTCCTGGTTCCTAGGAAATGACCATAAATAAGCGTGTTTTCCAATTCCAGGCTGTACTCAAAATATTGAACAGCTGGTGACCCTCATGAATGTGAGATAATGGACCAACCTAAACACTAGCCACATAAAGGGAAAGTCTGAACTAGTAAAAGCACAAATAACCAATGATCTGTTCTTCTGGAAAATAATATCCAGCAAGCAAGAAACAACCAGAGGCATGCCAGCAGCCTTGCCCTGCAGCTGCCACAAGGCTGGGCATGGGAACGGTGGAACTTGGCTGAGCACACTCCCTGCCTTCTGCCTCACCGAGGCTCTGAGCTCAATGTGTGGCCTGGGCTGGCAGCTGCAGTAGCAGCCGCAAACCTGTATGGGGTGTGGATGTCACAGTCATAATACAGAACTGCTGAGCCATGACTGGGGAGAAGTGTGTGTTATTAGCGTGTATGACTTGTGTATACTACGGGGTTCAGAGAGTCCACATCGTAACAAGCTCCCCAGTAGATCCTGGCCAGTGCCAAAAGTTAAGAGCCACACCACCTCACCTAAACATATAAAATTGGGCAAATCTGTCTTTCTGACTATGGGAAATTAGGAATCTTATGCCATTAAAAAGAAGTAAGCAAGAACTTAAGATAAGGAAACTATAAATCCCAAACGTGGAATTCTATCCCAACGCAGCCCCTTAATAAGCCTTGGCCGGGTCATTTAATGTGTCTACAAATCTGTTTTATAATCTGTAAAGTATCAAATATGACACATTGCTCAATGGAGATAAATCTTAAATCAAAACTAACTTTGGGATGATGCCTTATGTCTATTAGCAGCTGGCCAGAACACTCAGCAGCCACTGAGTGCTTTTCTCTTACTCAAACAAGTGGTGGGGAATGTCACCGTGAGAGGGACAACTTCATCAGCGGGTAACTTCATTGACTGTGTGTGTTCTCAGTGACAGCGACAATAGCAAGGTTATCTGAATCCAATCACAGGCACAGTTGGGGAGCAACAGATACAGAGCTCAGAGCCAGATCGTCAGGGACAGAGTGTCACCAAGGAAGACAGACTTGTTCCTCATAGCAATATTCCCCTAATAAACCTTTCCTCTGAGAGACATCAAGTGCTGGGACATCATGCCATGCAACACTAATCAAGACTTCTAAGTGTGTCCCTTTTGTAATCACATAGCAGAGTGAGTCTCTGCAAGATGGATCAAAGAATGCCCAAGTCCCTTCACAAAAGGATGGGGGAAAGAGAAAAAGCCAAGCACCATGGGCAGAGTGTATACCAGGCCCAGTGATGATCAAAGATGGACATGTGTGATGTGTGACTTACAGAAGTTTCACAATGACCTCGTGTGTGTATGTGTGTGTGTGTGTGTGTGTGTGTTGCTATAATTAACATGCAGATTCTGATTCAGAACACAGCTTGACACTTAGCACCTCTGTATACTCCTGGGAGAGCTCAACACTGTACTTCAGTGGCTCCTTAGGACAATATGTTTAACATAAGGCTGGAAGCCTGGCTCCAATCCTAGTGGAGATATGACACAGGTTTTGAGAAAGTTAGTTTCCCTGCCTCTTGCGCGCGCTCGACTGGCCAGGAAGAACGACGCTGCAACAGGATCCTTCTGCACACGTTTATTGGGAGAGCTTGATTGTAGAGGCGAAAAGACTTCGAGCCCAGAACTGGTGCTGCTTTTATAGGCCTAGGAGGGGCGTGTCTCACACCCGGATTGGTTATGCACTAAGCCTCATTTGCATGTTCCTCATCTGATTGGCTACTCTCTCTCAGTACCTTACAGAACCTCATTATCATACCTCATTTGCATGTCTCACATCTGATTGGTTATACTCTCAGTACCTTACAGAACCTCATTATCATGCCTGGGCCAGGCAGTGTCTTTGCAAAAAACTTTACTGCATATGTACACATTGGTTGTTTGTCCAATCTTATGCGTGGTGGCCAGCAGTAGTCAGTGCCACTCTGCAACGGCACATGTGGCTTCCCACACCTGCCTAAACTTGTTTCCTGATATGGACTATAAAAAAACTGTGCACCTTCCACAGAGACCTTAAGGGTTCTACATGGAATATGGAATATGGACTAGTACTTAGCAGAGTGATTATCACATGCTAAGCCCCGCCCCCAAGAGGGCAGTTGCAATAAACACCATGCACAATAGAGTAACACAAAAGCAAGGAGAGTCCAATAGTGACTTGATTGTGGTTGCCAAGATACACTGCTACCTCCCAGCACCTTCTTTGTTTCCTCTGTTTTTTTTTTTTTTTGTTGTTGTTGTTGTTTGTTTGTTTTGTTGTTGTTGTTTTGGGGGGGTCTTTTTTGGCCTGGAAGTTTAGTGTCCCCACGCGCTCTTTGGCCCTCTGTCATGCTCTCTCCTTTCCCTTCCCTCTCGTTCACAGCCCTAGTTCTCATATCCAAAGAGATGAGGCCTGCATCTCTACCCATCCCTTCTCCCCTGTGCTGATGCTGAACTCTGATTTTCTTGTGGCTACTTGAAACCCCACTGTCAGGTCTACTCAACCTACGTACAAATGTGCTCAGACTATTCACAAAACCAACACCCTTCCTTCCTTCCTTCCTTCCTTCCTTCCTTCTTTCCTTCCTTCCTTCCTTCCTTCCTTCCTTCCTTCCTTCCTTCCTTCCCTGTGCTCCTGCCTTCCCCGTTCACACTCCCTACTCCAGGCAGCTTCTGGGACAGGCAGGCAGGCAGGCAGGCAGGCTCAGGTGTCCTTGATGTGCCCTAGCATTTCCACTTGCCCCTTTGCCTCTGGAAGTGTCCTTGCTGAGGCTTAGGTCCAATGACTTCATCATCTTTGAGCCAAACTCTTGAAATATGGTAGATATATCTTGAAATATGGTAGAATATCAGGCTATATTCTAGCCTAATAGTTGCTTATTAGCTAGTCCTTGCAGGAGCCATGCATGTTATAAATAAGGACCCAATAGGGCAATGGCTTTCACTGGACTGGTGCCTAATCTCCTCACTAGGCTAGCACAGGCAGGGCACAGCGGGGCATGAAAGTGAGGTCCAAGTACAGACCCAAGCCTCCCAAGTCAGACTCTAGACCCTGAGGGTCTCATCACGTCTGGCTAGTTCATGAGACACAGAAATGATAACCCTATTAATAATCCCTGAGAAAGGGGGGGGGGAATAAGAGCAGGGCAGAGAAGAGAGAAGAGTGGGGAAAGGAGGGGGAGAAGGAGATGTAGGGATTCTTGCTGTCTTTCTCAACATTTCTTGATATAGATTAACTCAGTCTCTCTCAGCAAAGAAGAATCCTAGGCTGGGAGACAGTTCATATGGCAAAGTTCTTGTCATGGAAACATGGGGATCTGAATTAGATTAGAACCCATGTAAAAACCCATAGTGGTATATGTAATCTCAGTTCTGGGGAGACAGAGCCAGACGAAACCCTGGGGGTCACTGGCCAGTGTAGCCCAATCAGTGAGTTCCTGGTCACTGAGAAATCTAGAACAAGATGGATGTTCATGGGGAACATGAACCCAAGGTGACCTCATGAGCACACACTCACACACACACACACACACACACACATTAAAAAAATAAGAATCCTTTCTTTTAGGAAAGAAAAAATTAGCTAGATTTTCTTTTCCTTAGAAAATGGAAATTGATAAATATTTTCAATTTAATGAATGTTGTCCCTTGGCAGAGGGACATGTTTTCGTTTATGTTACAAACATAACATATCCAGCAGAATGAAAGATACATTGTAAAAATGCTATCTTTAAAGTAGTTAAAATGGAATCTTCATTCCTGACAATTGTGTTCACCTGCCCAACTCCCTCAGTCCATGGCTCCAGCGGGGAGGGGAAATAAGAAATGAAGTTTTCTGAGATATAATGTCTTTGACATTCTAGTTTAACTTTTTACATTCACAGGGAAAACTGTAATCTAAAAAACCTTGGCTCTTCCTGGGCAGGCACCGGGTACTTGAGAAAACAAATGTCTCTCTCTGAGCTCCAGGGAGCAGGCAGCACAGCTAAGTGGGAGTGGGAGGAGTCTCTGCTGCGGAAGGCACATTGCACAGGGGAAGGGTGACTCCTGAGAGAACCACTCCATTCACAATGCCTGCCCATGTGGTCACCTTGCTAAGTGGAGAGAAAGGACCTTCTCTCTCCAGAGCAGCCCAATTCCACTCAAAGAGGTGAGTTATCCAGGACACATTGTAATTTAATGTGCAATGTCCCCGCTGACAGTGCTGTTTCGGAAGGTTATGAAACCCTTGGGAGATGGGACCTCACTATCTAATCTGTGCTTCCTGGATATGAAGGCAATCAACTCCTGCCCCCAAGCCTCCCCTACCAGAATGGACTGAAGCCCCTCTGAAGCTGTGAGGGACAATAAACCCTTCCTCCCTTAAGCTGCTTCCTGTCAGGTATTTGGTCGCAACCAGGAGAAAGGTGATTAACAGAGGGCATGAATGCTTTCAGGAATGTAAACCAGTATTTAAAGTGACCAGGCAGTTGGCAGGGTCACAGGAGGTGACCCGAGTCATAAACTACACTAGCCATCGATACTTAGCAATCAATGCAGTAATAACTGAGAATTGGGATTCAAAGCACATGAAGTCACTACTGCTCACCAGGGTCAAGCCAGGACCAAAACCAGTACAAGAAGCAAGCAGAATTCTCCTCCCTGGCATTTGTTGCTATGATCCCATGGATAGGCTTCTTTCTGCACATTACTTCTCTTGGAGACAAGAAGGAGAAGAGGATGTGAGAGAGAACATGGTCCTGAGAAGAAGTATGGATTTAAATGACTGGATTTTAATTCTCTAAGTAAATACTGAAGTGACAAGAAATTAAGCTAGAGTTTTACCAAACTACATTTAAATGGAGTTTATTTGATGGCTATAAAAAATATATAATATACATTTATATAAGACATAAATACATAAAATATTGATATAAAAATTAAAAAGCCCTATGGGAAGTGTAAAGACAAAACAGATGTCATCTCTGCATCCATGAAGCTAGGAGTCTAGTGGAAAGCCAGTGATAACACCATTACAGAGTAGTGCTGGGCTCTAAACCAGAGGGAGCACCCTAAAATCATAAGTGTGGTTGTCTCATTTGGAGTGGTGACATCAAGTGAGCTGGTGACACCAGCTTTGCCGCCTGCTTTCCGTGTTACTTCCCAGAATTCAGAGGCAATACTATGACAGCCAGCCTTGGCCACCAGGATAGAGTTACCTACCACCCACAGTAGAGAGCTATGGAACTAGTCATAGAGTTAGGAAATTTGCTAGGCCTGAGTTGTCAGGACCCACCAAGACCTACTGAAGGGGAATCTCTAAGTGTGTATGTTTTAACAAATGCCCGGGCAGTTTGGATACACACACAGGGGATGGGAAGCACAGAGACGCTTGAAGTTACACACAGTGTGTAAGCTTGGCATCAGGAGAGGATTACCCGGAGTTGAGTTCTTGCTGGCAGAGTAGTCTCAGGCAAGTCTCCATTCCCCAGAGTGAGTGATAACTCTGACTGAAGAGAGCACCTGTGGTAGACAAGGGCAGCAGGAAAGAATAAAAAAGCATTAAGATGACTTCTGGTTTTTGTAACAGAGCCCAGTCCAGTGAAAACACCCAATCCTTGTTCTCTCTGAAAATATCTAATATATCTACCAGTCTAAGAAGACGGAGAAAATGCTGATTCAGAATTCTGGGTGTGTTTCCCGGGAAAGCAAGCTATAGCAACTCTGACAGCTAAAACCATTACTGCAGTGTGTGTCAGAAGATCCCTGCTGCTATATCTGACAATCCTTCGCACAGATTCCCGCAGTGCATAATCAGCCCCATATTCGGGTAAAGAGAAAACTCTCTGGCCCTCGAGAACACTCTGCTGAAACAGCATGGCTCTTAGGTACCTGGGATCTCAGCAAAGACCACTGGGTAGAAGCCACAGAGTCAGGTTTCTTGTCCAAACAAAAAAAAAAAAAAAAGACCCTGGCGGCTTTCAGAAATGCTCAGAGCGTCATTTTCCCAAGAGTAAAGTCCCTGGTGCCAGATTTTGATTGTGAAATGCTGTCATTGGCTGGTCTATTTTAGAATCCCCCTCCCCTCAATTCTTCTACTCTCAGTACCTGCAGAACAACCCAACTTCCCTCCTAGAATTTAGTCAATACTAGTTCATCATGCCATGCAAGCACTTGGCTAGCCACTTAGGATGAAGGAATCCCTTGAGAGGAAACTCCTCTGATGGCAAGTGTGTGAGCAGCCTAAGCCTCTACGGCATGAGACGATTTAGCAGGAGATCTGAAAGGAGCGCTTCACGGGGACCGTGTGATTCCTGTGGGCCTCCTGGTCTTGGCCAAACTAAATGAGTAGCCTCAGGGTGAACAATGTCTGCAGTTCTGGCTGGCCTTTGAGAACCAGGGTGTGAGCACATATCTCTGAGAGAAGCTAGCCTGTTCACTGCCTTGATCTCCAGATAAAATATTGATTAGGGAATTTAAAATTTTGAAGTGATTTAGGAGCCCCGAGACGGGGACATAATGTGCTATGCCCAGCTGCGTCTTGAGTCATCTGTCTCCTGTCAGCCAGCAGAAAGAAACTGACAGAATCAATACTAACATGTCTGAAGACAGGTTAAACTCATTTCCTTCCCCCTGAGGCTATGGGTGCCAAGGGTGAGACCTGGGAGCTGATGACTGAGACCCTGGCTGCACCCCAACAGCCTAGCACTGGGCAACACAGACTGCTGAGACCATGCCTGCCCCTCGTCCCTCACTGGCTGATTCAAGTCTCTCTGCTAGTGTGTCTGGAACTTCCACTCTCTTCCTTCCCTTCCTAGGGGTCTAATAAGATCTAGCCTCTGGCCTAAATGGAAAATAACAATAATAGCTGCAACATATTTAGCAACTGATGTGTGTCAGGAATCTCGAAGTAATCACCATTACTTAATTTCCCAGAGCCTCAGATTCCTTACATTTCTGTGAGAGAAGGTAACTAAGCCTTCTTTATTTGAGTCAATGGAAGATGGATGCAGATACATGGTGACTGCCATTAATGACACTGAATTGAACACTTAAAAAAATTAAAATAGTAAATGTCATGTTTGTGGTGATTTGAATGAAAATGCCCCCCTATAGGTTCTTATATTTTAATACTTGGTCACCAGAGAATGGAACTGTTTGAGAAGGATTAGAAGGATTCGTAGGTGTGGCCTTGTTGGAGGAAGTGTGTCACTGGAACTATGCTTTGAGATATCAAATGCCCACACCAGGCTCATTTTCTCTCCCTCTGCCTGCTGCCGGAGGATCGGGATATAAAGCTCTCATCTCCTGTTCCAGTACCATCCCTATGCACTTCCTAACATGATAATAATAGACTAACCCTCTAAAACTATGAGCAAGCCCCCTGGCTTAGTTAGGGTTTTACTGATGTGAAGAGACACCATGACCATAACAACTCTTATAAGGGAAAAAAAAAACACATTTAATTGGGGCTGGCTTATAGTTAGGAGATTTAGACTGTTATCATCATGATAGAAAACATGGTCGCATGCAAGCAGACATGGTGTTAGAGAAGGAGCTGAGAGTTCTACAAGTGGATCTGCAGGCAGCAGGAAGATAGAGATCCATTGGCCCTAGCTTAAGCTTCAGAACCCACAAAGACTACCTCCACTGTCACTCTTCCTTCAAGGCCACATCTACTCCAACAAGGCCACACACTCTAATTATTTCAAATAATGCCACTCCCTGTGAACCTATAGTGGCCATTTTCATTCAAACCACTGCATCCCAAATTAAATAGTTTTTTAAATAATAGTTGCCTTGGTCATGGTGTCTCTTCATAGCAATAGAATAGATACATAGATAGATAGATAGATAGATAGATAGATAGATAGATAGATAGATTCCTATACATATTATATTATGAATATATATCTCTATGTATAAGATATAATATATTATGAATGCATATAATATATAAGGCTATATATTCTGTTACTTTATATAGATATATTATATACTATGATTATATCTCTATGTTTAAGATATAATATATTATGAATACATATAATATATGGCTATATAGTCTTTGTTACTATATAAGTATATAGTGTATAGTGTATATATATATGTGTATATATATATATGCACATATATACACACACAGATACATACATACATATATATATATATATTCTAACAAAGTTAAGCAGATAAAGTACAATGCAGAGTTAAGAAGTCCTCCACAGAAGTCACTGAGGAAAACACGGATACAAAGCTTATATAAGAAGTAGCATGTCTCAGGTACCAAAGCTTCTGAGTGACAGAACCAAGCACTTGAACTGTGGTCTGCCAGATGCTAACAGCAAAGCATTGTCTTCTGAGTGGCACTGTGTCACAGAAAAAAGGAAACGTGGGCTTGTTTGCCATGTTCTTCTTGCTCCTGCTTGCCCAGTTCCCACCAGCATCGCAGGTGCAAGGCTTGCCTTACTCAGTGATGTTAATAAACATGTCATTCCCAGGGAGTGACTTTACTCCTTCCTGCCTGGAGTGCAGTCCTATGCACCTGAAGCATTTATTAACCATGCTGAGAGGCTTGAATGGAAATTCAGTTTTTTTAACTAAACAGTGTTGCAAAACAGCAGGCAAACAGAAATACTTGTTTAATCTTGCCATTGCATACCTACCTGACTGAAGGCAAGATGGCTAACCCCAAGGATATGGTGACATCTCTAAGCTTAGGACTTGTAGGGATGCATCTAAAAAAGAGGCCTATTTACCATGTCAAGAAGTCCATACTTAAGTCCTTTTGACTCAGAAATTCTTTTGTGGTGAGTAACTTTTCTTAAATATATATAAAAAGTACTTTCGCCCAAGTACATATCAACTCCCTCATACTATATGTAGGACTTAACATTCTGTGTTATATTCATCCAATTCTTGGGTGCTCAAACTCAGTGTGGACTTCACTTAATCATAATCCATATTTTATCCAACCCTTTCCTATATTCTAACATTTTTCCCTATTATGTATTACTTCATTCTAAAACTTGTGTTGTGCCTCTACTATTTGACTCTGTGGACCATCTGGAAAGATAATTCAGACAGCCTTTGATTTTATCTAGCAAAAAAAAAAAAAATATCAGAAAAAAAGCAAAAGACAGTAATACAGAGGTCAAAGTGGTGTGGTTCTAATGGAGGAGCAATATAACATATCAAAGAGTCTAAGTGGGACTTTTGAAATACAACTTTGTTCTCCACAAAGGACCCCAGTGGCTGAATATTGAAAACCATTCCAGGAATGGACACAACTAAGCTGAGGAACGGGAAAACTGGTTAGAAAACTGAATGTAGTCTGGCAAATCCATAGCACAAGGATGCAGATAGAGGTCGATGATAGAGGGGTGGAGTTGGGTGGCCAAGAGTGGCTTTTGAAACTGGCAGGCAGCAACCAGGTCTGGAAGCCAAGTAGGTCTTGACTCTTAATTTCACTAAGATGATGTACATTCACTGCCATTTATTGAGATCTCTCTCTCTGTCTCTGTCTCTCTCTCCTCTCTCTCTCTCTCTCTCTCTCTCTCTCTCTCTCTCTCTCATGTGTGTGTGTGTGTGTGTGTCTGTGTGTGTGTGTGTGTGTGTGTGTTTCATTCAAAAACCCAGAACTTTGGAGCAGGTAGCAGGAAGTACCACCACTGCCGCTGGGAAGATTTGAGTAGAGTAATTGGGTTCAGTAACATGTGTATGTCTGTGTATGTCTATGTGTGTCTGTGTGTGTCTGTGTGTGTCTGTGTGTGTCTGTGTATATGTCAGTGTATTTATACTCAAGTCCATTCCTACAAAGAATATATTATTAGGCAATTAAATTGTAACTCAAAAAGTTAAAGAATGGAGGATAGTGTTTACAGAGTAGTAAGAGAATTTAATTTATACTTCAGAAAGATTCCTCATGTGGAGAATATATTATCAAGGTATAAATATAGAGACATAGAGATCAATTAGGAGATTACTGGAATACTCCATATGCAAGGCATTGATGATCTAAATGAAAGAATCAGAAGGAAGAATTTGAGAGAAGGGGTCATGGATATAGTCTACATTCCTGGACCATTTGCTCAAATGTTTTTATCCAGAGTTCAACAGCAAAGCATCGTCTACACTTGTTCCCTAAGCTCAAAACCATGATAGGTGAAGGCTCCACAGAGAAGACTCTTGGCGATGAAAGGAAGAATGCATATTAGCCAGACCTCTTAGTCACTGTTGGTCTCTCTTATGCGATGTCAGGGACAAGAAGATTATCCAGTGTAGCTGTCTCCTTCTGTTTGGTAGAGGTAGGTTCTTTCATTTTCTTTAAACCATGGCAGGAAAACAAAACAACTCTGATGCTAAGAAATGACCCAGACTGCCGTAGCAGATTATAAACACGGTTTCCCATTTATAAAATCAAGGAAGATCCTCTTTCTTCCTCAGGTATCACAAAGTAAAATGAAGTGGGTAAGGAAAGCCTTCTTTTTCAATTTTGCAAGCAGTGTGAGAGATCGTGTTAATTCTCAATTCTTTATAGTTTCTTCTGTAAGAGACTTGGGCACCAGGCCAGGGCCTTTGCAGAAGCCCCATGAAATGAGCGTATTCTCTACTCCACTGACCCTACTGGCCTGCGTGTGACTGGCTTTGTCCAACTGAATGTGAACCAAAGCAACACCCACCACACTCTATGTGCACCACAGCCATTCCAACAACATCTCATAACAACAGTGACCATAGATATTACCTGCTTCTTCCACCATAACTTATCTGGGGGAGGGGGAGTGTGCACAGAGACCAGAGGTTAGCATCAAGTGCTAACCTCATTCACTCCCCACCTTTGTTATTGAAACATTATCTCTCAGTGAATACGAAGCCTCACTGATTCTGCCAGATTGGCAGCCATTGCGCTTCAGAAATTCACTGCCTCCACCTCCCCAGCAGCAGTGCACATGCATGCTGCTAGACCCAATGTTTCATGTGAGTCCTAGAGACTCAAACTCAGGTGTTCATACTTGCATTGCAAGCACTTTACTGACAGAGCCATCTCTCCAAGCCCACACCTTGGTTTATTCTTGGACTAGGAATAGTAACTGTAACTTTAATTTTTTTTCAAACCTTATTTTTAATGGTAGTTCTTAAATGCTTTAACCTTCCTTTCAGCCCACCACCCACCAGAGGTAGTGGAAAAGAAAGGATATGGGGGAAGTGGACCTGTCTAGGTTCTTTGAAGCAATTCCCATCTGTGTTGCCTGGATATCACAGTTCAGTTTATAGGTTAGCAGTGGCAGCTAGATCCACTTCCAAAATCTTCACGGAGACACCAGCAGTCCAGTTCGATAGAGTCTAGAGAGCAAACATGAATCAGCAGAGGTGGCACTACCTAGCAGAGACAGGGGACCAGGAGAAACATCGGGACAAGTTGGCTCAATCAAGCAGGTTCCATCACTGTCCATCAAGTCCTATTCATACTTCCTCCTCCAAACGTCATGTGTCCGCCATGGGTCTTGCCTCAGCACACGCATCTGCCTCAGCTGACATCACTCTGCCAATCAGCCAGAGTCCTGGAAGTGACAAGAAACTTGAGCATACCACCAGAAGTTTTTTTGGTGCATTTCTCTCTATGGAGTCCTGAAATACAGAGCTCAATGTAAGACAGACCAATACATGCAGTTTGTTACCAAAGAGTCCATCAAGTGTCCTTTCACGTGCTTTCTTTAGCAGAACATCCTTTCACCTATGTCTGCTTCAGCTAAGCGTTTCTTCATGTGTTTGCCCCGGCCAAACACCATCCAACCATCTTTCCAAAGAACCCTCACATTTCCACGTCAAGTGGCATTGAACTTATGATCATTCTGAAGTGTAATCAAGACACAATTTTATTTTTTACAAACTTTTGAGATTTGGGCATCACTTGTTATTGCTACATATTCCTCAGAAAAACTGGGAAACTAACCATTCAAAACGTCAAGATGTAGGCATATGAAGCTTTAACGTTTAAGACGTTACTAACCAGAATGGAAGTTGCAGACAAATGGCTAGAGGACCGAACATTCATTTTTGCAGTCATTGGCCATTTAGAGCAATGAAACAGTTTCCTAGCTTGCACATACTGTGCAATATCTCTCAGCTCTCTCGAGTTAATATTATCACGTTTGAAATTATCTATTTACTAGGAAAGAGACAGTGATAGGCCTTCCAAGTTCCCTTGATTGAAATTATTCAGTTGGAGTCTAATACTGAACAAATCTAGGAAATATGATAGAGCTAGCTGATTTCATGCTTTAGACCTTTTTTTTTGATTTGCAAACTTGACCAGTTCTATTTGTAAAATGCCAGAGCAGTTGACCATCCACCACTGAAGTATCTGCAGAAACCTTAAAGCAGATAAGGCATCTTGACTGAGGAAAGTTATCCTTCTTCTAATGTTGGTTTATCCAAGAGAGACAAAGAGAAGTCTTTTTGCACTATCCAAAAGATGCTACTAGAAAGGCTTCGGTGGTTTATAGGAGCTTCCAGTTTGGGGATGAGAAAATGAAAGATGCACTGAGGGGTAGTACACAGCATACAATAGGTAGTCAAGAAATAATTGTTAACTAAGCTAATGGACTGAAAACACTGAACGAACGAACAAACGAACAAATGAATGAAAGCTCACCTACACTACAGGTAAAGCGAACATCTCTTACTAGACCCTGAACTGCACATCAAATGCATTTTTGTGCTAGGTGAAGTGTGTGTGTGTGTGTGTGTGTGTGTGTGTGTGTGTGTGTGTGTGTGCGCGCGCGCGTGTGTGCGCGTGTGTGCGTGTGTGTGCATGTGTGTGCGTGTGTGTGCGTGTGTGCATGTGTGCATGCATGAATGCTGAGCTTCCAGTGCTGTTTCTCAGGTGCTGCACACTCTGTTTATTGAGACAGGGTCTCTCATTGGCCTGGAGCATACCAAGTAGGCGGGACTGAATGGGACTGAATGGCCAGTGAACCCTAGGGATCTGCCTATCTCCACCCACCCAGAAGTGGGATTCCAATTGTGTGCCAACTTACCTGGCTTTATTTGTAAAACCTAAGTTTGTGGGTAAAGACCTTTATTGACTAAGCTAATACCCCAGTACATTAATTTTATTTCTCCCTTCACTCACCAGTTTCAATACCCAATTTTTATTAAATCATTGCCACATACTAAATATAAGATTGAGGAGTCAAGGCTTGGCTAGGCAGGGAATAGTCTAAAAGGACTCTCTTACTATTTTACCACTCTGTGTTTCATGTTTCTAACTACTCCTGCACCCAAGAATGGTGACCACTGGTATCTAGCAGTTAAGTGGTAATGGTCTCTTGTGTATTTGTTACTTGGGGTGGACTCTGGGGTTTCAGAAGATGAATGTCATTCACAGAATATTATCTCTATCTCTGTCTCTATCTCTGTCTCTGTCTCTATCTCTATCTTCTCTGCCTCTTATTTACAGATCAAGAAGTGCCACCATCCTTTGTTCCACCATTATGGGCTTTAACCTTCTGAAACTGTAAGCCTAATTAAATGCTTTACTTTGTAAGTTACCTTGGTGTTTGTTACAGGAATGGAAATGTAAATAAGAAGTAAGCATAGCCATGATTCTAAATGACAAGTATTTTCAACAGATTGTATCTGAATATCATTGTAATAACCTACCACATGTTAACATATTTACTTTGGGGAGGGGTTTTAGGACAGGGTTTCTTTGTGTAACACTCCTAGCTGTCCTAGACTCATATTATAGACTGTCACAGAGACCCTTATACCTCTGCCTCCCAAATTCTGAGATTAAAGGCATGCAAACACCTGGCTGTTTGGGTTGTTTTTTATTTTGGTTTGTTTTGGTTTGGTTTGTTGTTGTTGTTGTTGTTGTTTACTTTTTAAGGTATATTTTTAAAGTAAAAGTACTTTAAGTGAAGATGATATCAATCACATTTACACTTTTATGTCTATTGTCTTCCTCCCTCCCTTACAATAGCACACACATGCCTGGCATCCCACAGGACACTCTTGTGCATACCATAGAAGACAGGGATATTTGAAAAGAACTAACACCCAAGTGTGGTTTTGAAAACGGCTTTATCTCATGAACCCACAAGAGGCCTTAAGACACTCTGAGTAATCACTAGACTACATCTGGGGGCCATCAGTGAGCACAACTTAACCTCCCCGTTTGAATGGAGAAGATAAGAGAGGGAAACTAGGGAGTTATATGTGGAAAGGAGGTGCTAACACCTAGGTCTGCTGAGCTTCTGAGCATGTGCTACCCTGTGTGTGTGGAGGAAGTCCATCTAGAAGGTAGCCCCACTTGCTTACCACTTAGTAACTTTTTAAGGTTGGAGGGCCACCCTCCAGGACTGACATGGCTCCTTACATTGGGCCTCATGACATCTGAAACAGAATCATTGCTACTGCAGACTCATTTCTGTTCTAACCCAGCTTAGTCCTCCTGAGGACAAAATTACTCACAGAGATAAAGAAAAGGGTGCAACCAAAATGTCACCAAAACAGTTCTGTGAAGTGGAAACTTGTAGTTTTGTTTGGAAAGTTAGTTATGTCAAATGATGCTTTGCTGGGGCACACAGGTGAAAGGATGTCTTGCTAAAGCAGACAGGTGAAAGAATGTTTTCCTGAAGCAGATACAGGTGAAAGGATGTTTTGCTATAGCAAACATGTGAAAGGACTCTTGATGAAGGAGTATAAATATGACCCCACAGACTGGGAGATGTGCACTGAGCATTGGTTTGGTTTGCTCCACCTCCTTACTCTTCACTAACAACCTGCATGTATTGGTTGATCTTACACAGCATTGTTGAGTTCCACTTGTAACACCGTCATTAAGAGAAACTCGCCCAAGAATTGCTCATGAGGTTCCTGTGTCAGCTTGCCGTTTCTGCAGCCTTGTCTCAGGCCAGTTGGAGAGCCTGGCAGTTTCTTTGGGCTTGAAATACAGCTGCTGCTTTGTGCCTGGTATCTGCCTGCCTAGAGGACTGAACAGTAGCTGCCAGTTCCTGTGTGGTATCTGCCTACCTAGAGGACTGGTCTACAGCTGCAGAGTCTTATTTGGTGTTTGCAATGGGACTGAACTGCTGAGAAAGAAGATCGAGCTCACTTCCAAAAAACTATCGCTGAACAGGTCTACCTCCCCTATGTCCTGATGACTTTTCTCTTCTACTACCTCTGCTGAGTGGTGGGCTAGGGGAGATGTTGAACCCTTATTACAAGTAAGTTGCAAAAAAATGTATGCCTACAGTTCTGTGTCACATAAGCACTTCCACCTCTACATTACTGAAAACAAGAATAGGACACCCAACAATATTGCTAAGGCTGTCGAGCCTTGCTTATGTGCACATATTAAGGGGTCCTATTTTAGTTATGTTTCTGTGCTTGAATAAAACCATGACCAAGAGAAAATTGGTCAAGGAAAGTGTTTGTTGGGCTTATGTTCCCTGATTATAATCAGTCACTGAGGGAAAACAATATACGGAATGCAGAAAGCCAGAGGCAGGCAGTAAAGCAGAGAGTACAGAATAATATTGCTTATTGGCTTGATGGCTCTTAGCTTGCTCAGCTTACTTTCTTATAGACCCCATGAATTAAGCTAGTACCAGGGAGTATGATATTGTTGTGATAGGCCTGACCATGCTGTTTGTTGGAAGAAAATAGAAGATGTTGAGGCTTTGGGAATAAAAAGCTTTGGAATGCTTCAAGCAGAGCCGGAACTGGGCAATCCTAGTAGAAGTACAGAAGATAACGCTGAGGGTGATTTGAAATGTAGAGGCCTAGCTCAAGAAGTTTCAAAGGGAAAGAATATATTAGTAAGTGACCTTGAGACTGCTCACTTGTGATATTTTAACAAAGGCTATATCTGTTTTCCACCCTAATCCAAAAATCTGCATGAGGCTAAATTGAAGAGTTTGGATTAATAGCATTGAGAGAAGATTTCAAGACAGACTAATATTGACTGTGTCATATGGTTGCTAGTGGTCACTCATGCTGATCTATAGGAAAAGGAAAAAGCTAAAAAAAAAAAAACATATTTTTTAAATGTACAGTTTGAGGAGAAAAGGCACACTAGGAGTGTAATGTAGAGGAAAGAAGTTCCAGTGCTTGAGAAGATAATTAAAAAATAAAAAAATTAAAAACCTAATGCTAAATGGAATAAAGGGATTAGTGGGCAAAACCCCTTACCTGGTACAAACTTCTGTAAACTTAGTCACTTTTATTTCTGTGAAGAGACACCAATACATGTCAACTATCATAAAAGAAAACATTTAGTTGTGGGGCTTGCTTATAAGTTTCAGAGGTTTATCCCATTATTACAGCAGAAAGCATGATAGCATGTAGACAGATGTTGGAGTAGTTGCTGAGAGCTACATTCTGATCTGTAGGCAGAGAAAGAGAGGGACACTGGGCTTGGCATAAGGTTTTGATACCACAAAACCCACACCCACTGACACACTTTCTCTGACAAGGTCACACCTTTTTTCCCTTCATTGAAAATATATTCATTTCTCATAAAATATATCCTGATTACAGTTTCTCCTCCCTCTGCTCCTCTCGTTTCTCCCCATCTCCTCTTACATTTAGATGCACTCTCTTTCTGTCTCTCATTAGAAAAAATAAAATCAGGCTCCTAAAAAATAACAACCGAACATGACAAAATAAAATACAATAAGATGAAACAAAAACCATCACATCAAAGTTAGACAAGGCAAATCACGGCTATGCTTTTTAATCCTTCTAATCCTTTCAAATAGTGCAACTGCCTGATGACTGAACATTCAATTATATGAGTCTGAGGATCATTCATATTCAAACCACCACACTTCAGGACTACCTGTCCAGGGTGCACCACCCACAGTGTTCTGTGTCCTCCCATGTCACTCAATACTTAAGAAAATGCCCAATAGGATAAAGATATTTTCTCAATGGAGGTTTTCTCTTTCCAGGTGATGGTAGCTTGTGTCAAGTTGACAAAAAGAAAAAAAACCTCACCAGCATAGGCACCTTCCCTGGGCCAAGAAGGATTTGAGGGATTTCTTTGTTGTATTTGGCACCAGGCAATATATGCTAACTTTGTCTAACATAGCAGGTCAGTGTCCAAGGGGTGAGTAACATAGAGAAAAGACATTTCTTGCAACTTCCTTTAGTGTGAGTTGAAGGTAGAAAGGCAAAGACAATGAACTGTAAGTTGAACATCTATAACATGTGGAGGGTTTTATTAGTCTTGTTAGTCACTAAACTACTTGTGCACACATTTCCCAATGCTTTTCAGCCTCACTGGTTCACATCTATTCTCTGTACCTTAGCAAGCAGGGTCCCGACCTGGTTTTCTGAAGCTGTAGTTCACACATTTATTCCCAAATCTCCTTCCAAGAATGTTGCACTCCTTAATCCTGACTTTTACCTTTAATCTCTTATATATACATTTCTCTTACTAAGAATGTACGCTGTAGATATGTGTTCTGTTGGAATTTAGGTTATAATCAGATAAATATGTATTAGTAACTGATCTTCTCCTTAAGTTCTTTCTTGCATTTATTTCATTAATTCTTATTATTGTTGCTTTCAGAAAAAATAGTACATCACCCAATGGCATGAATCACGTAGACTCATATACCACTGCTGTGATTCACATAGTATCTCCATTCACTATTCTGTTCTCTTCACTCATCCTAAACTCCATGGAAGATAGCCATTCACCCCCTCATAGACTCAACAACAACAGCAATAGTCAAGATGAGGTGTTTTGTGTGGTCATATGAGTAGAGCAGTGAATAAGAGCAGCACAATGCTGGTCTACACCAATGGAACACAAGCTAGAAAAAAGGAAAAGAAACAGAATTAGAACTATAAAAGTCACATGAGGCAGAATGAGAATGAAATTAACACTTTATATGTAGGGGATCAAAAGAAGCATCTTTGCAGAGTGACACATAAACAAAGACCTTTTTAAAAAGAATTTCCACATGTGAAGGGAGAGAGGACATTCAGATGAAGCACGTAGTTCCTGTGTTTATAGGTGATATGCAAACATAATCTCTTAATCCACAGAAAACACTCAGAGGGTGGTCTGGCCATAGACATGGATGTAGTAAACTGTATTATGGAGCTTAACTTAGAAGGATTTGCTAGTAAATATGGCATTAATAGATTAAAAGGTAACATTAATTTATAGATGAAGTTACCAGTCCAGGCTGAGGGAACAGCACATATGAAATCCTTGAAATGTAGAAAGTGTGATACATTCAAGAGATGGAAAGAAGAATGACAGGACTGGATTGTGATGAGTGGAAAGAGAACTGCGGTTAAAAATATAATCAGCTTGGATTTTTATACTGCAAGCAGTGTAAAAGATTGGGAGGTTTTTCAGTAAGGAAGCTGCTGTGGGTACAATAAACTATAACATAGAGAAAGGTCAGACCAAAAGATAGAAAGCCAAGTAGAAGATGATAGCTAGTCAAGATGGAAGATGATGAAAGACATGGCTAAGGACCTGGGGGGAGTTGCAGACTGGTCTCCAGTCGAGCTGATGTCTGAACCCCGATAGTCATAATTCACCTATATGGCATGGTAGGCATTCCCTCATGCTCCTGGAACTCTGGCCCCTGCCTAAGTTACTGCCCCCCCACAGCCCCCACAAGAGAAGCATGGTCAGTAGTCACATAGGCAATGACCCAAGCTTCTAACCTTCAGGCTAAACTCCTCCCCAGTTACCTAGCAACAGTAAAGACCATAAAAGGGGCTGTTAGGCCCCCACCTCGATTTCTCACTCCTTTGTTCCATTACCTCTCACTTCTCTCACTCCTCTCTCCTCTTTTATTTCTCTTTGTCCTCTCTTCTCTCTTTGTCTTCTCCTCTCCTCTCTCCTCAATTACTCTTTTTCTCTCTAACCCTCTCTCTCTCTCTCTCTCTCTCTCTCTCTCTCTCTCTCTCTCTCTCTCTCCCTTCTCTCTTTCACCCTGCATTTCTATAATAAAGCTCTTAAACCATAGAGAGTCTCTGCTCCATCAAGATCCCCTGCGCACTCTGGTCAGTGTTGGGAACCTCTTCCCTTATCCCTCTCTCCTATAACCCCGGGGCTACAGGGTGTGACCCTGGGGCCCCCAGGACGGGGGCTGCCCCTTCTCCATCCCCTGCAGAGTGGGTCAAGGGCTTACATGCCCACACGGGGCTGAGTGGAAAGTGTCCAGCAGCGCCCCCCATCATGCCTGCATCCGCCTGCCCAGAGCACAGGAACTCTGGCCAGACGTGGGCCATATCCTTCACTTCCCCAGGCCCCCCCCCTTTTTTTGTTCCCAACAAGGACCATAATGGTACATTGATAGGATATAGGTATGAGTGCACAGTATGGCAGTGGATGTGATGGCACATGGTAGAGCAATGATATGATAGCATACAGATAAAGGATGCAGTTGTGCACAGAAGAGTAGTGGGTATAATGACAGACAGTAGGGTGATGGCTACAATGTACACAGATGAGTGATAGATACAATGGTACAAGCTAAGGTGGTTGATACAGGCACACAACATATAGTGGTGGTATGCTGATATTTAGTAGTATAATAAATGTCATGAGTCACAGTTGGATGGTGGTGGTACATACTAGGATGATGGAAAACATGGGACATGGGCACCACCAGAACCTTGGTACTCAATTTGAGGTGGCCACAAATATCAATGTCAAACAGAAAGTTGGGTCTATAAATCTAAAACTAAAAGGAAACAATAAGGTTAAAGATATAAAATCAGATAGCTTGGAGTAGAAGGAATGTCTAAGCACATGGACCTTGAATAGATTAAGGAGACTGTGGGGGGAAAAACACAACAACAACTAAGACTGAGTTCTGTAGAAGTAAATAATGAAAAGGGAAAAAAACCAACCAAGGGTACTATAGAGGTAGAATCAGTAAACTCAGAGAAGAAATGGAAAGAAACATGGTGAGGATGTGAAACAACTGTTTCAAGGGGAAGGAAAGAGCTGCCATTACCCCCAAGCTGTTGAGAGTTCAAACATGATGAGCACTGATCATTGGATTCGTCAACACAAAAGTCACAGGTAATCTTTGTAAACTCAAGTCCAGTCAGTTGAGCACATTGTAGCTTTGACATGAACAGCTCAATGAGAGACCAGATGGTAGATACATGGAAGTTGGAGGTATGGACAACTCTGATAAAAAAAAAAAAAAAAAGAAAGAAATTGACAAAAACAGTATTAGAGGAGTGAGACCATGTTTGGAGGGGCAAAGGTCAAGGAAGACATTCTACATGACCAATCAAACTGAAGCAAACTTTAGGTTCCATGATTTCATGATTCCACAATTTCATCTCAGGAATCCTAGGCCTGGCTCCCTAGAGCCCAAACAAGTTGTGCTATGCTTACCAGGCTCTGGTTGCTTGAGCATTTTTTTTCTGAGCTATTGTTTCACTTTTCTGGTCTCAGAACATTCCTAAAGTTTCCTATGAGTTAGGGTTTGAATGAAATGGCCCTAACAGGGCCACAGGGAGTGGCATTATTTGAAAGGACTAGGATGTGTGGCCTTGTTGGAATTGGTGTGACCTTATTGGAGAAAATGTGTCAGTGGGGATGAGTTTTGAGGTTTCAAAAGCTCAAGTCAGGCCCAGTGGCTCTTTCCCTTTCTGCTATCTGCTGATCTAGATGTAGAACTCTCAGCTTCTTCTCCAGATCCATGCCTGCCTATATGCCAACATGTTTTCTGCTATGACAATAACGGACTAAACATCTGAACCTGTATGGCTTACAGCCCCAATTAAGCGTTTTCCTTTATAAGACTTGCTGCAGTCCCGGTGTTTCCTCACTGCAGTAGAACACTGACTCAGACACCATGTGGCAGTAGCATAACCTTCTCTTCAACTCACCTGGACCCCTGGGAGCTCCCAGAGACTGGGCCACCAGCCCAAGAGCATACACAGGCTGGTCCAAGGCCCCCAGCACTTACGTAGCAGAGAGCTGCTTATCTGGCCACAGTGGGAGATGATGCACCTAATCCTGTAGAGACTTGATATCCTAGGATAGGGGTTATACGGGAGAAGAACCCTCATAGAGGCTAAGGGAACGGACTATGGGGGAAGAATTCTGTGAGGGGGAACTTGGAAGGGGGGGCAACATTTGGGAAGTAAATAAATAAAATAATTAATTAGTAATAAATAAATTAAATCATATAACCAAGCCATTAATTCCACTAACAATTACTTTTGGCTTGGCAACGTGAGTTTCGTATGTCCTCCTCCTCACTGAAGTGCCACAACCTCCCTTCTCACCTGGACTCACAGTGAACATTAAGTTTCAATGCACCAAAGTAGTGTTCATTTAGATAGATGCTACATCGAGCCAAATATACTCATTTAAACATCAATAAGTCCGACCTCCAACTGAGCTCATTTGTGCAGAGGTAGGCAGGATGGATTTGAGGAACATCAGGGAAACCTGCTAGCTTTCAGGGTGCTATTAAAGAGGAGGAAGCAACAACCTCCACCAACCGTCCCTAAATGTGATCACTTTCAATTTGCTCAATTCAGCAGGTAAATGATTCACAGATCTGAGGCTCGGAACAAATCGTAAAAGGAATTTCAATGCTGTGATTTTCCAGCAGGAGCTGAGAGTGCCCTCCCACACCACCCTGAAGAGTTAGTCTAGATGTGTCTGGGCTAGGAAGTGCACTGGTACCCCAAACCAGGAAGATCTGCTTCTGTCACTGGTCACAGTGTTCTTCAGCAAGCAACCACCACCAGGCTATTGATATTTCTTTACTTCTGTACTGAATCTACGGCCTTTAGAACATCCACCGTACATAATACCACAACAGAACAGAATGCAAAGTCGATTCCCCAATCAAGATGCTGGTTAAACTTTCTACAGTCCAGTATTGGTTGATTCAGAGCTAAAGATTTGGCCTTAAATTAGGTCATTAATGTTCAGAAAGAAAAAAAAAAGAAAAAAAAAACAATACTTCCACAATAATATTTAGGTTTCATGACATTTCAAAACAGGGGATCAGGAAACGTTTTCATTAAAGCACTTTATCAGGCAGTTTCTTTTTAACCTAGCAAATGAGTAACACCAGAACTAACGAATATGCTGTCTGTTTATCCTTGCTACAAACATTCATCATTTTAAAATAATATGGTAGGGAAGGAGACAGAAGTAATCTACTGTTTACCTGGGTTTCTTATGTGTATAAGCTAGGAGCAGCTAGGTCCTCACCTGTGCATCACTGCAGTAATTTGTATATATCCCATAAAAAATAAATGTTATTACTACTATTAAGCAATCAGAATATGGGCTGCTAAGTGATTTGCCCAAGGTCACACACCTAGCAAAAACTGAATCAAGATTTGGCTGATCCTAAAGCCCATATGTTCCTCTCATGCTACTGGGAAGCCTCACTCACAAAATGACCCAAAATACATTATAAGTGAGAAAGGGGGGGGGGGAATTAAAGCAATGATTTGTGAGGGCTACACTCCAGAGCGTTCACCTTTACAAGAAATAAATCATGTTACCACATTGATCTGTGCCAGAGACTTAACTTCTCATTTATTCATTACACAAAATAATCTAATTACTTCAAGTCACTAGAGATCACAGAATCACTGCTTTGGTGCACTGAACTGCTCACTAGTAACCTTAGAAAGCTAGCCAAAAGGCTTAGGTTATTTGTGGAAAGACCATAAGTTTAGGAATCTAGGAGAATTCACCCACTGCCAGCTGTAAAATGAGGAGCCTCTTCCTATTCCAATCCAGAAATTTTGAAGACTATAAACAGCCTATATTTGCACAGGGTTTTTTTTTTAATCAAGTTTTCTCCAAAGAGTTATTACATCAGTTTTACTTACCTCATCCAGAAAGTGGGAAGAAAAGGGGGAGGAAGCGGGGAAAGACAAAAACAAAAGTAGTGCTAGAAGGCTGCATGTGTATAACTCATTATTTATTTTTCTCTGTGTTGATATGTTTAACCATCTCTAATAGACTCCACAAGTGCTTTCCACATCCAGTTTCAATGGTCTATTTGCTGCCTAGTACAGCATATAATCTTTTCCAAAAGTGGTATTGATCTTGTTAAGTCTCCCCATCATCTAGACTCTAAGCATCCCTCAGCAGCTTCGTTCCTGGTGACAAGCCACACAAACTTTCATACAGCTGCCTATTAGAGAGCTGCCTGTTACAATGGACCAGAAGGCGGGGGGATAATGGTATAATGTGGCAAACATTTTACATAGATTTTCTCTAATGAGGCTCACAATAGCCTTATGAGCAGAGGATCATTAGTCTCACTTCATGACAAGCATATACATTATCCCTATACAAAGCAGAGAAACTGAGGCTAAAAGAGGTTAAGTACTTGATATGTATTCACTTGTTCCCCTCATAGATTCAATATTGGCTCCTCCTGTCTATCCATTCTTCCCTTGGTGCCCATCACCCTCAGTTGTTTGGATTTTGGGGGCAGTCCCTTGATTGTCTGTCTGGGGGTTTGTTTGTTTGTTTGTTTGTTTGTTCTGTTTCTGCAGAGATCTTACTATGTAGTTCTAACTAACCTGGAAATTGCTAGGTAGAGCAGGCTGGCCACCAACTCACAGAGGTCCACCTGCCTCTGTCTCTTGAGTCCTAAGATAAAAGCTATCCACAGTGCCCAGAAATCATGAAAGCTGTGTGGTTAGATATGTATTTCCTCACTTGTCACCAAGGACATCACCTGAAAGTGCTGAGAATCCCATAATGAGAACTGTAAGATAAAGGACCATGTTGTCATTTTTCCCAAAGCTGAAATTGATCCTAAGAATATATCTAACTTTGTCCTAACCAAGTCCCAAGTGTTCTCCCTCTCCCTCTCCCTCTCCCTCTCCCTCTCCCTCTCTTTCTCTCTCTCCCTCTCTCTTTCTCCTCTCTCTCTTTCTTACCCTGCCTGTTACCCTGCCTTCTCTGACATTATGTCCCCTCTCCCTTTATTATCTAAGTTGCTGTTTGCCTGGGTATTTTATTGCAGCAGCAGAAACTTAACTAACAGAGATGTCTTCCCTCTTCCTTTTCTCACAGTGCCTCCTTGACCATTCCTCAGGGATAACCTTGGATTAAAGTTACTCATACATGATTGCTCTTCTCAACTGAGCTATGAGCTTCCAACTGCAGTTGACCACATCTTTATACTGTAACCCCTCTGCCTCCTCCAACTAACAGCAGTCAGTGTGTTACCTCCTGGAAACTGGGTACCCACCACATGTTCCATGAATAGAGTTGACTGGTGCCCCAGGCAGCCATTCTCAACATTAAGCCATTGAAGGTAAAGAGCAAAGGAAAGTGTTGACCCCAAAGTACACTTTGTCCAAAGGCCTGACCAAAGGGAAACTGGAAGAGAACAACTACCAGTCGAAATAGATCTCTAAATAAAACCAAGCTTTAGGGTGCTGTCAAAGTGGAGTTTCCAATCTTATGGATTCACCACTGGGGGAAGCCATTGCCCTGTGAAGCTTCTCTAGGGAATGAGCTCATCTCTACATTGATCAGCAAAGAGGGTTAGGAAGCTGTCAACAGAATGCCCTATGGAGCCCCACTGAAAATGGACACAGAGGGGTGCTTTATATATATATAAAGATAGGAAGATGTACAGCATGTGTTGATTGACAGGAGCATGGGGGTATATTTGATAAAAGCAGAGATCCTGTGAGCCTGATGGCTATGTGAAAGGACTAATGAAACATGTGAGCAGGTAGGACAAGACTGAAGAATAATGCGGGATGATTCGGGAAAGGGTTAAAGGCAAACTTGGCCCTGGACCTTTGCCCAAGAAGAGCTTTCTCTGCAAGGTTACTCAGCTGTCACTCCTGAGAACACAGGATACCCCCAAAGAAACCTGTTTCCTTGCCCTGTGCTTCTGTCAGGGAGGATGCTCAAGGCCTTGAGAAGAGCAAAGACCTGCCTGCTATCTTTTATGATCCTAGAAACATAGCATGTCCATGACAGAGGGAGAGAGGGGGAGCCAATAGAGGAAAGGCACCACCCTCACCCCCTCCCGACATTCACGCGACCTGATTGTGTCAGCGCCACTTGTCCCCCCATCTGTCACAATGTCAGCTCCTGCTGGGGCCCTGGGATCCACAGAGGTTGCTCCATGTGTCGCCCCATTTATCTTTGCAGGCGGCAGCGCTGATGGGCTTGACAGTTCTATTTGTTATCCTGCAAAGCAGGGTCTCCACTCCTCAAAGCAAAGGGAAGAAAAGTCAGGCATGGAACAGAACTGAGATAGAAATAGGCACTAGGAGAAATTTAGAGGAGGTCACTAATGTTGGCATCATCTGATGGAGATCAGAAGAGAGGCAGGCCATTGGAGAAGCAAGCCCTATACTTGCATCTTCTGGCGAATGGCTGAAAGTATGCTTGCAGCGGTGTGTGTGAAGTGTGTGTATGTGTATATATATAATCAACACTATTATATATAGTCAACACTATGATATATAAACAACATGACTATCAGATGACAACATTTGCCTGTTATGCCACCATAGTAACACTTCCCTCCCACCTTCTCTATGACATGCTTTCAAGGGTTTCAGCAAGATGCAGGTTTTCTGCCTGCTGGCACCCATGGTGTGCTTTAACCTTATGACTGTCCATCATGGGTGGTACTCAGAACGCAGAATGCAACTCTATGGAATAGATGTTGGTCCTGGGGTAACCTTGCCCCATCCCAAGCCCTTGATATGGCACAAGACCTCTAGCTAGTCAACAAACTGCCTCCAGGAAGTGGCCCTGTAGCTTTGAAAGTGACACTCTGTACCCAAGACTGATACCAAGACATCATGTGGAAACTAGACCCAGGACAGAGCGCCCCTGAGGATAAGGCTAATTCTAAGATAATCATACAGTGGCTATCACTGATTGTAACCCCTCTGTGTGCCAGGGGGCTTTACATTAGGGGTGTCATTTAATCTCTGTAATAATCATATACGGTACAATTACTGCCACTATTCTATCGAAGGATAAACTGAAGTACAAAGTATGACTTGCCCAGTGTTTCATAGCATGTAGTGAACCTGGGCTTTGAACCATAGCTGACTCTAATCCCTAAACTATTAGTCAAAAAGAACACCGCTTTCCAGAATAATGACAAAAGAAGTGCAACCCCATCCCTCCACAAAAAAAAAAAAAAAAAAAAAGCAAACCATCCTAATTTGCCTGGGTCTATCCTGGTTTTAGTACCAGTAGTCATGTGTCCCAAGCAGGCCATCCATCTACAATATAATTCAACACACACACACACACACACACATACCTGGATGTTTAATTACTCTCATAAATATACAAGCATATCCATGTTAGAAACATTTTCTTTGTGCTCTTAGTAAAGAACCCAGGCCCAGACAGGCCTTAGTGTTTTCATGCAACGAGACCTCTTTCTCTTAGCTCCCCCTCAATGCAGCACCTGATGCTAACCCTGCCTGTGCTGCTGAAGGACACAGAGCAATGCAGAAGTGAGAGCCACTGAACACTTTGCTGAGCTCTCTCATAACAAAACATATTTTGTTATTTATAAAATTTGGACTACTTGTCAAATAAAATGTCACTTGATGTTAAAAGGAGGCCAGCTGTAGTTACCAGGTAATCAGACATGTTCTGTTTGTGACTCCTTTGCTGATTCCAAATTAATATATAACTCTAAGATGTGGGGGAGGGGGGCTTCTACAGAATCCTGCAAAAATGGATGATACATTTTAAAAAAGGTGGAGGAATTAATGCCATGCTTAGCCAATGTTTGATTAGCAAGTAGCATCCCAAAGGATCACAAGGTGCAGATGAAATGATAGCAGATATTCTAATGGATATTTATCATTAGGCTTTTATCATTATTACTATCAATACCAAAGCCATCTGTAAGTCTCTGTGCCCAGCAATCTGACTCTCTTCATTGTTCTTGCACTGAGCTTCTGGGGAAGGAGTCAGAGGGCTGAGTGGCAGCATCCACACCCAGGGGCAGCTTGGATGGGCTAGCTGAGCAGGTTGCAATTCATTTGGAGACCTGAGTGATCTTATTTATCAAGGTGACAAGAGTCAGCAGACCCTTCATGAAAGCATCAACTGCAGCCAGCAGAGGGAGGGTATATGCAGGACAAGGCAGAGACAGGGGAGAGCAAGGGAGACTCCAAAAGTAAATTTTATGGCAGAGCTTAGGACATCAGGGCATGCTATTTTGCCCTGACCTTACTTAGTCAAATGCCATTGACTAGACACAAGTAATCATGAGCACAACAACTGCTGTTCTTGACATATGAATGAATCTGAACATTAAAACAAGGTTTCAGATATAGAAAGCACCAAACTCCTTCATAAAGGTGCATAAATATCTCAGGACAGTCACGCTGGCTTGCTCAGTATCACCCAGCCAGCAGCAGGATCTGGACCTAGGGACTTCTCCTGCCAGAGTTCAGGCTCTCTTTTCAAAGCCACATGACCTCCAGACAAACAGAGCATTTCCCTACTGATTCTGTTCAAGCTAGTATAGCCTGCAGTAGAGAAATACCAACCACTGTGTTGGAGAGTATGTATTTTACAGTTTCAAAGGAACAGACAACAGAGGCCTGATCATGGGCCAGGTACTGTGATGATCCACAGAAATGTCTTGCTCCGGGGTAGATAAAATGTCTTCAGTGGGAAGTGGCCAGGGACCAGCAGGCTTCCCCAAAATTTCGTCGTCTTTGAAGCTTTGGGTAGATTAAAGTTGCTGACATTTGAGAGATGCTGAGCCTCTCCAGGTACCTGAGGGAGCCTTCCTCCACTAGGCCAGACTTAAGTTCCCTGGAAGTTCAGAAGATGGGACTGGGGGAAAATTGAAAGGAGATCACAAAATGGGCCCACAGTTGAAGCAAGACTTAGAGACTGAAGCCTTGCTTTCTGCCAACTGAGCTGTCTCCTCGGCCCTTCAAATCTTTCTCTCTCTCTCTCTCTATTTTTTTTTTTGACACTCACTAAAGTCCTCTGTAATTATTTATCGTTGCCTCTGGAGGGAATTCATAAAGAGAAAATGTGGGATAATCTTGTAGCCATAAGGGATTGGTCATCAAAATAACATTATTCCCCTATAATGGGACATTGGGGACATTGAGGTCAGCAAATATTCATATGATATCCTCTTAAAACATATATTCTTCCAAGCATGCTTTGTGTGAGTGCTCACTCTCTCCTAGGCCAGTGACCTGCAAAGACACCAAGCAAGGAACAGCTAAAGTAAGATATCGCTCTCCTGTCCATCCTTTAACAACCATCCCTAGCCCTGTGGACCCAGGCAGTGAGTGGAGTGGTGCT
This sequence comes from Mus musculus, assembly GCF_000001635.26. Taxonomy (NCBI): domain Eukaryota; kingdom Metazoa; phylum Chordata; class Mammalia; order Rodentia; family Muridae; genus Mus; species Mus musculus. Next base: position 157,681,266 of record NC_000067.6, on the reverse strand, counting down.
TAATGCACATCTACTTGATCGATTTTAGGACTGAAACATGGCCCACATTAGTGGCGATACTTGGGCATCACTGGCTACTGAACTGGAAAGAAATATGATGTGACGGGGGAAAAAATTCCTATTCATATGAGCAGAAAACCATCATCTACTTTTAAAAGAAGTGCTCTAAAATAATGGTGGAAATTGCACCCTAGCCAATCATCCTCAGCAAGAGGCACCGAAGACAGAGCCAATGTCCACACAAAGCCTCCAATCACTGAATCAACCAGAATGCAAAAGCAGTACTAACCTCTGGATGGGAGAAGCCTGCATCACCCATGTCAGACCACATCCTGCTTCCGGTACATCTCTGCCCAGTCATACCAGGCTTGCTTAGAGCATTTAGCTCAGGCCCACTGGGCTTGAAGGAGTGTAGAACTCATGTTGTGTATCTACCACATTACATCACAAACTGACTAAGCCTCAATTCCTTCAACTGTAAAATGAAATTCCTATCTTTCCCTCAGACTTCAGAGAGTTGTTACAGAATTTGAATTTGAATTTGAATTTTTAAATTATAAAACACCACCAAGCCAAAGGAAATAACCTTCCTTCACTACAACTGGAGAACTCCATCATAGCTTTCAAGTTTGGGGACATATACAAAGTAGTTTGCCCTGGCAGACAGCCCATGTCTCCCTCCCTAACGTGAGAGGGACAAGAACCCTGGGGTGGGTCACCTTCCTGTGTTATAAAGTATATTATCAAACCTGCTGAGCTGCATGCAGGCTGAGCTGTGTGCCCTGAGTTCCCAGATTTTTGAGCACCTATGCTGGGGTGGCTTACTGTGACTCACTGTCTTAGAGTCATTTCTGCTCCTGTAAGTAACCCCTCACCCATATTACTATACGTAATGCCAATAAAATTCATTGGTTCACCAAGTTGGACATGTGTGGATATCTTAGAGCTTCATTGCTGTGAAGAGAAAGCTTAACCACATCACCTCTTATAAAGGAGACATTTAATTGGGGCTGGCTTACAGTTTCAGAGGTTTAGTGCATTATCATCATAGTGGAAAACAGCTGACAGCTGTGCAGGCAGACATAGTGCTGGAGAGTTCTACATCTTGATCTGCAGGCAGCAGCAGGAGACTGTGTGCCAAACTGGGCATAGCTTGAGGACAGGAGACCTCAAAACTTACCCCCATAGCAATACACTTCCTCCAACAAGGCCACACCTACTCCAACAAGGCTATACCTCCTAATAGTGATACTCTCTATGGGTAAAGCATTCAAACACTTGAGTCTATAGGGACCATACTTATTCAAACCACCAAAGTGGGGTTCTACGTGAATATATGGTTAGATCTCTAGAGGAGATACAATGTGACCTTCTAACCCCACAGGCTCTTCTCAGTGTCCCCCTGTGGTGCTCCCTAAGCAAACCTTCCCCAGTATACCATAGTAGCTAATACATTGAATGGCAAGAGCTGGTTTTCTGATTTACAAAGCTATAAACATCTCTAGAGAGAGACCCAGACCTCTGTACTTGGCCCCTCAATAGTGACCATATCCCAACAGGTACTTGATAACCATTTGCTAATGTGAATAGCTCTCAACTGCAATAAATCTTGTTTAATCTGATGAATTAGTCTGAAGAAGCCCAAGAAACCATTTTCTCATTTCACCCTAGCCCAGAAGACATACCCTATGCTCCCAGCCCAATGAGTTGGTGAGGAACCAAAGTACTAAAAAGCAAGATTGCTGTCGCGAGTCCCCAGTGTGCTCTAAAGCTGATATAAACATTTAGTCTGTAGCATGAAACTGGCTTTTGATGCTATATAGTCCAACTACCTTCTGACGTCAGTGTCCATGATGCCAGACCTAGAAATGAATAAATATTTGTAAACCAGACTTTGATGTGGACCTTGTGTTCTCCACCTCCTCCCCAGAGGTCACCATGCCTGTGTTGTGAATCAAGTCTATGGCCTTTCTCATAAACATTTTCCTGATATTAAAAAGTCTTTTGACATAAACATTCTACATATATCTGAATGTATCCAAAACTAAGCATTGTTTTATTTTTATAATTTTAATTTTTAATGAATTTTAATCAGATATATTTACATCATCTCTATCCTCCTTTTCTCCCTCCAACTCCTCCAATGGCCCACTCACCACTCCCTCTCTATGTATTACCTCTTGTATAGTTATAATTGTTTTACACACACAAGCACATTTTACTGAGTTCAGTTAGTGTTGCATGCATGTACATGTATTTATTGCTGACTACTTAAGATTGGAAAATCTCGTGGGGTGAGGTGGTAATGCATGACTTCAACCCAGCACTTGGGATACTGAGGCAGGTGGATCTCTATGAGTTGGAGGACAGCCTGGTCTACAGAGAGAGTTCTAGGAAAGCCAAGAGTACAAAGAGTAACCCCATGTCGAAACAAACAAAGAAACAAAGAGATTGGAAAATCTATCAAGCATCTAAGAAAAGCTGATTCACCTTCCTTCAGCAGCTAATGACTGCCTGTAACACTTCATCTAGGCCAGGTAACTTATACAAAATTTGTCCATCCACATTAGCTTGTCAGTGAGTGTGGTCATTGTGTAGATCTTGTGCAGACAATCATATTGTTGAAACTTCATGAGTGTTTCATCTTCATCATCGGGTCTAGAAGATTCCATCTCAAAGCAGTTGTCCTGGCTCTCTGGCTCTTACACTATTTCTACCCTCTCTGCTGCAATGTTCCCTGAGCCTTCAGCCTAGGGGTTGTGATGTTGTGTATCTACCACATTACATCACAAACTGATTAAGCCTCAATTCCTTCAACTGTAAAATGAAATTCCTATCTTTCCCTCAGACTTCAGAGAGTTGTTACAGAATTTGAATTTGAATTTGAATTTTTAAATTATATGCCCCCAGTGGGTTTGGCTACCTCACTAATAATTTGTCATTTTGACCAGTTGTAGGTCTCTGTAGTAGCCTCTCTCTTAAAAATAAAAATAAAAAAAAAAACTTCTTTGATGAAAGATAAGAATTGTACCTATTCATTGAAAATTCATTGACATAAAGATAAGTATCTAGAATGAAGTTGGAAGCTATGTTGACTGGGGAAAATTACAGTAATAGCTTCTCCTCTAGTTTTATGATCTCTTTAGTCATGGATTCTTAGCTATGCTTAGAGTATACCAGGCAATGGTTCCCTCCTACTGAGCAGGCCTTAAGATCAATTAAATAGACATTGCTTACCCCAAAAATATAAGTGCCATTATTACACCCCTGGGGAAATCTTGTCAGTCTGGTCATTATTGTGGTTTGCATGTTTTACACCTGACTAGGATTATAAATTAGCTATCTCCATTGGCAGCTTGCATCATACTTTCAACACTATGAACACTAGCCCTAAGAGAGGAGGAGGCTCTAAGTCAGTACCATCTGAATTTCTCTGTCCTGTGATTGAAGCATAAGGTGTCTTCAACAATAGGGTCTTACCTTCAAATTCTGGGAAGCAACCAAGGGAAATGGCAGTAGCCTGTATTGTTTTGAGAGTCTTTTGGACACTCTTGATCAACAAGTCAAAAGGAGGTGTTCCTTGCCTGGGACTGAGTTGTTTGTTTGTTTGTTTGTTTGTCTGTCTGTCAGTTTGTTTGTTGTTATTGGCTAGACTATGACTCCTGAAGGAAGCATTATCACTGTGTGGGGCAACTCAATTTAAAATGCACATTTATGATTATGCATTATGATATGTATATATTTAAACAAGGTTATAAAACATAGTCTCTATGGATTTTTTATATAAAACATAGTCATTAGAGTTTGTGAGTATTTAAAGGTTACTTCCCTGTCCTGTTGACTTGAATGTCCCATGGCTTTAGGAGGTATCATAATACAATAGGTTCCAAAAATCTCCACAAGGCTTAATCCTCTCTTTTTATAAATTCTTCTCAATGTGACTTTCACAGCCTTCATCAAAAAGGAAGACCTCCTCTTGAACATAGACTGCCTCCAATTCATTTACATAATATAATTCAGTGAAAATGATGATAATAGACCACTTTGAACCAGGTTTTCAACAAACCTTTCATGCTGTTGCTTATATCTATCTATCTATCTATCTATCTATCTATCTATCTATCTATCTATCTATCTATCTATCTATCTCTCTTGTGCCCTTTCACTTTCACCCACTCTCTCACTCTTTCATTCTCTGTCCTTTTCTCTCCTTCTTTCCCTTCTTCTCAACTTCCCCCTTCTACCTGTCTTGCAATCAAGCTCAGTCTACCCTGCCAAGCAATATGAACCAGATGAGCTTCTATTTTACGAATCTATTATCATGTGACAAATCACCCCAAACTCAATGGCTCAAAACAACAACTATTATTTTGTGCCTACAAACCTGCAATTTAAACAGGCCCAGTAAAGACAGCTCGTGTCTGATTTGCCCGGCATGGGCTGGGAAAACTCAAAAGCTATAGTGACTCAACCATTGGGAATAACTTGGCATCTTGAAGCGGGATCATCTGAAGGTTTATTCCGTCATTGAGTTGCTCCTGCATCTGATGATTTGTTGTCAGTTGAGACCTCAGCTGGAATATTGGCTGGACCTCTATGTCCTCTCTGTGAGGCTACTCAGTTTCTACATGTTATAGGTGAGTTCCAACCACAATATCACAAACAGGAAAATAAAAGCTAGGCATTCTCAAGGTTAAGCCTAGGACTTAAGCCAGCATTGCTTCCATAATGTTCTATTGGTTGAGGCAGTTGCAGAGACTTGCCCAGATTCAAGAGAAATAAAATGTATAGATGAAGGTTTGCAGAGATAGCTCATTAGTTAAGAGCATTTGCTGCTCTTACAAAGGACCAAGTTCATTGTCTACCACCTATATCAAGCAGCTCACAACTACCTACAAATACAACTCCAAAGGATCTGATAGTGTCTTCTGACCTCCCTAAGCATCAGCAAGTATGTGTGCGTGCAAATACTCAGACACATGCACATACACAAAAATCTTTAAAAATAAAATAAATGTATTTTTAAAGAGACAAAGATTTTAAAAGTCCAATGTCAATATAAAAAGGATACATGGAGTGTGTGTGTGTGTGTGTGTGTATGTGTGTGTGTAGTATGTAAAACCATCTTTGGAGAATATAATCTGCCATACCCCCATCACTCTACTAATAGTCAACCACCCACCACCACCCATAAGTAAGGCCAATTAGGTAGACACACATTCACAGCAGCCAACTGGTGAATGGCTATAAGTGTATGAGCAAGCTAGTGCTAGCCATAGATTGTGAGCAGTAATAAATAGTTACCATAAGCTGTTAGTCTTCTGTGTGATTTGTTTTACACAAATGATCTTGGCTCCACCAGTCACTAATAAGAAAGATGCTTGAACCTCAGTAAGAGAATATGTAAGTCACAGGATTACAAATTCTCACCCTTCAGTAACATAATGGGTTTTGTGTGCCTAGTAAAGTGTTGGCCCCTGTCAGTGAATATTTATTACTTCTTCTTCCTCACACAGTCAAAACTGCAAAGGAAATCATGTTCTCATGGCTCCCTGTGCTGCATAAACCAAGGTTGCAGAACCTGAACTGGGTGTCAATCTCAGTTTTGTCTTATAGAAGGTGACTTTCAAAAATAACTCTCCTTACTAATCAATTAAACTAAGGAGAATTTTCAAAATCACTCAACTATTCTGGCAGAAAGGATAAAGGGCAGGACAAGAGGTGAACTGTATGATCCTCCTAATGAAAATTTCAAGGAGACTTGGTTTATAAACACTGCAAAAATCCATTCTAAACAAAAACATCAGCTTTTCCCTGTGCTTTGGATATTAGCCAGCAATGAAGGAGAGACTGACCTGATTTAGGGTCGGTTGCACAATATGAAAAGTGATTTTTTTTCTCCTTTCCATAGACCTAGAGCTAATAGCTTGGTTTCTGCCCCAGTCAACAGAAGAGAACACAGGGTTTGTCCCCTTTAAAGCCTACACATGTTCAAATGGAATCCTGCTTATAGTCAACTTCACATGCACTTTGAAGCTGCCATGGACATAACTAAAGCAAAGCAAGAAACACATCATACTCTGAGAAAATCCCAAAGGAGAGGATGGCACTCTTCACTGCTCTCATCGCCTGCCACCCTGACAGTGCCAACGTGGGATCATGTTGAAGTCTTACTCATCCCAGGGTTCTGAGGCATGAGTTCATTTTTGACTTGCACAGTAGAGCTGTGTGGAAAACAGAGCGAGTGTTGACTTTCTGCTTCCACAGGTGAGGATATCTTGTGATTTAATCAAGTCACTGAATGGTAGCTATGGTTTCAAGGAGCTCTCAATCTGAGGCATAAGTAAGAAATCTACTATATTGGTTCTTCACAGGAATTTTAATGTATTTAGACTGTGATTAGGCCCCAAAATATGTATTTTGAACAAAGCAAGTTTATCGTCTGAAGTCTTGATGGATGTTGGATATATTGATGAATAGGAGTGTAGAGATCAATGATAGACTAGATTAGATAGATAGATAGATAGATAGATAGATAGATAGATAGATAGATAGATGCTAATATTTTTATGGTGGGTTTTTATAGTAGAATTTCATGCATAGAGGCCATGAAAGTGGAAATAAAACTAAGAAGGGGAAAGAAAGGTATAAAGCTGGAGGAATGGAAAATTGGAAAAGCCACTGGAAGAAAGACAAGGTAGTGCACATTTTCTCTTATATATGAATTCTACACCTAAATATATGACAAGAAGGCAGAAGAGTGGCTGTTTGGGAGGAGGAAGAGGCCAAGTGAGGAGGTACGAGGAAGGGCACCAAGGGAAGTGACGAAAAGGAAGGTATACGGATATGTATGTATGAAAATCTCATATGAATCTCTGTTGTTTCTTACACCCTTTCAAATGAGAATTAAAAAATAAAACTTGCCTTTTGATGACATCATCACCATTGAATAACTCTTCCTGTACAAAATCGAAAAATGAGCTTCTAAAACTCAAACATTAAAATTAAAATACTTTCTTTTCTTCTTGGGTCCACACAAGGAAAGGGTATTAGAAGAACAAATAAGCCATTTCATTGAGATGATAAATATCAGAAAGAGCAAGTGAAGCTAAGAGCTGAAAGGAACCTTCATGATTATATGGTTACCATCACCTGAGATGCAAAATAATGGAGCAAACTGTGAAGTAGGAGTCACTGACCCCCTAGCGTAGACAATAGTACCAAATCATGCAAGCCTCAGTTCTCTTGGCATCCTAAATCTTAGAGGGTCAGACTGAAGCGCTTCCTCTCAGCATTGATCCACACACATATTCCACCCTTTCCTAAGGCTGATTACACAAAAGGGAAACAGACTGGAGTTATTGTGGGCTATTGATTCAGGACATATTATTGCACATCCAAATTATTGCTATACAATGAGTTTCTCATGAACTGATGCTTTCTTGTTCTGTAAAAAGCCACCATCTTGTTTAAAGCTCAAGCCCCAAACCACTGGGACCATGTTTTCATAATAGACACTCAATGAGTCTATGAGTGAGGACATAACAAGAGCTGTTTTGTTGATCTAAACTTAAATGGGAAAACTAAAACACGTCTAGGGTAATTATATCAAGTTAGAGCAGCTTAGGCAAAGAAACTGGTTTTATGATCCTGGGGACTTATCAGGAAAGACCCTGTTGTCATGGAAATATCAATCAATCATAAAACTATTATCACTCCCTTATCATCTGACCTAAGAAAACAAGAGCTAGTTCTGCCTGCACTCTAGACCTGGTGCCACTCTGCCCAAAGAGGTTTCTGCTGCTGCCAGGTTAATGCAGATTCAAATATAGAGTAAGCTTTAGCCTGGATCTGATGGCCACATACTAATCTTGTGACAAGCATCCTATATAACCCTATCTGATCTAAAGAAATCTTCTTTAATTATGTATTAATAAATCAAGTGGCAAACTAAGCAGATGCCCTCCAGACCCTTTCCCATCCTCAGATGCAGGAGTTTTTAGTTGCTAGCCATTCTTGGTGGTTGGGTTGAAGTTTGCAACTACGTTCTGGCCAAAGGAGAACAAGCAGAAATGTGAACTTCTAGAAAGCTAGGTAGAAAACTTCTCCTTTAATCATCTTTATTCTCTATTTTTGTTCCTCAGTTAGAGGAAACTGAAGACCCCACAAGGTCGCCAAAAATAAAGAATTAAACTGATGATGGGCATCCCTACACACACCAATGCCAATATAGAGTGGCATGATCAGAAGGTGACAGTCTTCTGGCATTTTCTTCTCCAAGATGGAGACAAAAGAAAAAAATAGTAAATTTGAACATTACCCAACAACAGCAAAATAGAGCAAAAGAAAAGTCACCGCTTTTGTGGATGTTAGTGCTTTGGTGGGCATTTTTGTCTCTTTTCTGTTTGAGATGGAATCCATTATCTTTCTTGTGATTGATCAAAAGCACAGCACTGCACCGTCTGGAGGCCTTTCTTCCTGTGGACACCTTAAATTGCCCAGTTTCTTCTCATAGTCTCTTAATTTGAAATATTTGCCTTTGACTCATGATGCTGCTAAGGAAATAAATTTAGATTGAATAATAATACCTGGCATCTGCTGAGTGCATACCACATGCCAAAGGCATTGCTAACATTTTTACAACCACTCTATGAAATAGATGCCAATTCACTGGTGAAGAAAGTACAGACTGCAGCAGCTACCTGAAGGCCTCCTGACTCATAATTTACTTGGCCAGAACTCAGATCCATCTATTCAGACTCTAGAATCTGCTGTCCTAACCACATTACAGCTCTTGTAACTTTTCTTCCTCTTCGTTATGGCTTTGGATGCTCTTTTATTTTTTTTTTCTGGTTTGTCTATGAATATCTCATAGTAACCATTTCCTGGAGACAGAATTTCAAATTGGTTATGAATGAAGTTGCTTTAATTATGTGACAGTCACCTCTCAAGATTGGCCTCTGAATCGGCCCTTATTCTATTACCCTAAGCTCTACATATTTATAAATGTAACTCAGGTTCTTTTGAGTTATGAATTCTTCAAAATTCTAGACTTTTTTTTCCAAAGGCTTAAAGCTTCTAGTCCTCCTTAATGACTTAAAGGGAAATTTTCTTTCTACTTCAAATTTCAAGCCTGCTTACCTTCTAATACATAGGTATTGTAAGAGCAATAGGATTATTTGACATCCTAATTTTCTCAAACCTTACTTTAAATGCCTTTATCAAAAAGGATGGTGTCAACAGCCTCGCTCACACTACTGGTTAGTTTAAGGACCACCCAGGCAGCTCATATGATGTAAGGCCCAGGGCTTGACTCAGAGGAATATATTACGGCCCCAAACTAAGGCACTTTCTGAGAAAATCACACCTTGTCACCTCTCCCCACTGCCTCCAAATGTATGTGCATGTGCACACTCACAAGTACACACATGCCCCCACACACACAACATTACTTGTTCTTGTCTTCATTTTCATCAGGCACCCACTGAGAGGGTCAGAATGAGCTAGAGCAGCTTGCAATTCATTTTCTACATAGAGACTTCAGAAAGGGAAAGAGTGGGATGGCTCACGTTTTGCGTCAATTTTAAGAGCATCACTTGGGAAAGTATCAGGCTAGGTGTTACTGTGAAGGGATTTCATAGATGCGATATCATTGATACTGTTTAATTTAATAAAAATAAAAGAAAGTTAGCCTCAATAGGGAATACAGGTTATCCATCCAGTTGAAGATTTTTAAGTATTAAAATCAGGGTTTTCCAGATAAGGAAGTCTGTCTCAAGACCAGCATAGAAAGTCTGCCTGAATTTTCCTACTGCTAGCCTGACCTACAAATTTCAAATTTTAAATTTCAAGTCACATGGAACAATTCCTTAAAATATATCAACATCTTAGTTTTGGTTTTATTTATCCTGTTTGTCTTGTTTATTTGGATTTGTGTTTGCTTGATTTTGTGTTTTGATTTATTTTGTTTTGGGGACAAGGTCTCATTGTGTAGCTGAGGTTAGCTTGGGACTTGCTACGTAGACCAGGCTAGCTCTAGAACTCAGACATCTAGAACTCAGACGTGCCTATGCCTCCCCTCCCAGTATTAAAGGAGTAGGTCACCACACCTGGCTAACATCTAAGTTTTAATTTTTAGTTGGTATATAAAATAATGTTTTTCATTATCATACTCACACTTATATCAAACCATTGTATGAATCCTCCAATACTTGAACCCACTCCCTCGCCCCGCTTGCCTGCCCAAATAGTCCTTCTACTGATTCCTTATCATAGAAATATAAGTTTTTGTACATATAAATTTGGACTTGCATATAAAAGAAAATAGATATTTTGATTTTTCTCCTCCATTATCCTCTCTGTTCTCCCCCCAGTTCCCCTTAGTTTCCCCTGTTCACCCCAAAATTCCACATCTCCTTTCATTCATATAGATTGGTTGGTTGGTTGGTTGGTTGGTTGATTTCACATATGATAAATCAATGTCTTAATAGCTCTCTGCAACATAAATTATATATAATATATCATAAACAATAAATATGTATATATCATATTATTAAATATTTATTAAACTGTTATATGCTTATGTTAGATATTAAGGGATGTTTTTTTCCTCAAGAGAACTGACTGATACAAAGAAGAATCACGAATAACGAGGCACAGGTAACCAATACTGGGACATCGTGTGCAAACCAGAGTATGTGATTTTCCTTGTAAGACCCCCAACAGCCAGTTAGAATGTGGCAGGAGATGAGAAATGCTGGGTTGGCAAAAAAAAGAAAAAGAAAAAGACAGCTGGATAAAGACATGATCCTCGTTTGCTTTCCCCATTTGTGGTCTTCAGCCTAGAGTGAGCTCAAATTATTTAAAAAAGATAAATAAATTTGTCTTGGTTTGGTTTGGTTTGGTTTGGTTTGGCTTGGCTTGGCTTGGCTTGGCTTGGCTTGGCTTGGCTTGGCTTGACTTGGCTTGGCTTGGTTTGGTTTGGTTTCATTTGGTTTGGTTTGGTTTGGTTTGGTTTGGTTTGGTTTGGTTTGGTTTGGTTTGGTTTGGTTTTTAATGTCTAACATGGAACCAGTCATTTTAGTTGCTTTCCTAATACAATGTTGTGTGACCTGAAGTGAGTGGTGTCCGTGTTACTCTGGCATAGACAGAAAAGAGAAGGGTGTGGAAAAGACATGGGAGACCAAATGAAATTGTGAATCATTCCCCTCTCAGAGGGGATACTCGAGGAACTAGTGCCCAGCACCCAGAGGCTCAGCCTCTGGAGGAGAGAGCTGAGCCGGCCCTGCCTCGCAGGCAGCTCTGATGAGCTCCACTACCTGGAATGATCTCAACGGCTCATCTGGCACACTGCACCTACCTCCTCCTCTCCTCACATCTCAGTTAACATGTTAGCCCACCAAGGCATATGGAAACTGTGAAAGCTCTCTAGCGTGTCCAACAAATACTTCCCACAGTGAGATCATATTTATTGAGCATCTACCCTGTTCTTGGCATTGCAGAGCAAGAGTACAAATATAGAGCCTCTGACTCTAGGAAACACAGAACCACATACAAGCTTTGGGATAGCAATCGCCTCATACTGCATTCTAATCCTCTTACAGATCTATTCTGGGTCAGCCTACATTACGAATGCTGAAAGCTCCAAATTTTATTTCCTCTTTTTTTTTTTTTTTCCAAACTTAGCCCTGTGAGTTTTCTTCCTGGCTGTAGAATCCAAAGCGAAGATTAGTTCTGAAGTTTGAATGAAGGCCACAAACTAACTTCAGAGAAATGGTACTGGGGCATTAGTGTATGCAAATCTGTTCTGTTGTGAGGAATACACAGAAACACACACACATGCACACACACATGCGCACACACACACACACTTATTAGTTTTAGTTTTTTCAGGTTCAATTCATGTGATCCAGTACTTTTAAAATACATTAGGGGCTGAAAAAAAAAAGATGTGAAGACTGATGTAAATTGCTCACCCCCAGCTATAAGCATAGCATTAAAAGTGTCCTTCTGAGAAACCCAGAACTAAATGGGCAATGCTTGCAATCCCTTTAAAACACTTAATTCCACAAGAAGTAGCTTCTAAAATGGTCTTAGATTTTCTTTCAGGAAGAGAGAATTAAACTAGATCCACATGGTTAACGTTCATAAGCCTAAGATCTGCATCCTGATGGAGAGATGTAGAACATGGGGCCAAAGCTTTATTCTCAAGTGTACATTCAGGTGTTGTACTAACCAAAGGTCTGGAAGCACTCAGGGAAGACCCCAAGGATCAAAGACAGATCAAAATGAGACAATGTGCAGCTCAGCAGGGCAGAAGGCATTGTCATTAAGTACACTGATGACTCTTCACCCTGGCTGAGCCATTTTTTATTGGCTATTTTCTTTATTTACATTTCAAATGTTATCCCCTTTCCCAGTTCCACCCCCCCCGAAACCCCCTGCCCCATCCTCCGTCCCCCTGCTTCTAAGAGGGTGTTCCTCCACCCACCTATCCACTCCCACCTCCCTGCCCTCAGTTCCCCTACACTGGAGCATCTATTGAGCCTTCATAGGAACAAGGACCTCTCCTCCCATTGATGCCTGACAAGGCCATCCTCTGTAACATATGCAGCTGGAGCCATGTGTACTCCTTTGTTGATGGCTTAGTCTCTGGGAGCTCTTGGGGGACTGGTTGGTTGATATTGTTGTTCTTTCTGTGAGGTTGCAATCCCCTTCTACTCCTTCAGTCCCTTCTCTAACTCCTCTATTGGAGACCCTGCGCTCAGTCCAATGGTTGGCTGTGAACATCTGCCTCTGCATTTGTCAGGCTCTGGCAGGGCCTCTCAGAAGACAGCCATATCAGGCTCCTTTCAGCATGCACTTCTTGGCATCCACAATAGTGTCAGGTTTTGGTAACTGTATATGGGATGAATCCCCAGGTGGGACAGTCACTGGATGACCTTCCCTTCAGTCTCTGCTCTACACTTTATCTCCATATTTTTTCCTATGAGTATTTTGTTCTCCTTCTAAGAAGGATCGAAGCACACACACATTTTGGTCTTCCTTCTTCTTGAGCTTCATGTGGTCTGTGAATGGAATCTTGGGTATTTGGAGCTTTTGGGCTAATATCCACTTATCAGTGAGTGCATGCCATGTGTGTTCTTTTGCAATTGCTGACCCATTTTCATGAAACAAGAAGCAGCTGATGTAATAGCCACCTCCCCGTGCCATTTCCACTAAGCTGCGCTTTAGGTCTTGTCTTAGACAAGTTTGATCACCACCTAAGCCTCAGCAGACTGGTGCTTTCTGAACTAAAACCAAGGGCCATCCAAAAGACCCCTTTCATAAAGGAAACAGGAGTGAGGTGCTATTGTAGATCCAAAACCAAATACGTTGTACGTTTCTGTACAGCAAATTACTTTCCACACCAAAAAACCAAAAGTTTGTTTTTAATTAAAAACCAGTTTCTTGAAATGAATCTTTGTTTCCTACGAAGGCCCTCTACACCTCTTCCCTATGAATCAAATCACCCTTTGTGCTTCTAGCAGCCTCCCTTCATTTCTCAAGAGAGATGCCCAATCTTCCCCACCCCCACCCCCACCCCCACCAGAATTCAGTTAACTCACCTTTCCTCCAAAGGATACACAAGGCTTCTGCTTCACAGAACGCCCTTGGCACATCACCAGCCCACTAGCCCACTCCTGCTTTGCAACAGCAGAGTCTCTTGAACTCCATCAGAAATGATACAGATGTAATTAAACCTGAATTCTAGTCTCTCCTTATGACAACTCCACGGACAATTAATGATGATAAAAGAGTCTGCCAGCTGCCGCCTGACATACCAATGTGAGCTTCTAGCTCTGGTGAAGATAGAGGGTGAAGGGCAGGTCCCTCTGGCCCCATTTCAATCTGCCTTTTATCTCAGCTAGCTAAAAAGTAGCTCCGACATTGGGGGAATTTAGAGCCTTTCTTCTCCCCTCTTAGAGACCCAGAACCGACAATTGAGGATAATTCAGTGTCTGTGAAATAAATAAGGATGCTTCCAGTAAAAGTAATTGAAGCTTTATCAGCAGGACCAGTGTTTGGAGCCAACACAGGAACAGCAGGCAAGGCTGCCCATGTGAACCCAGAGCAGAAGACCTCAGCCCTCAACACATGCATGCGGGCCACAGGAACTTAGCAGAGGTAAAGAAGGAGCTCCATCCAGGAGATGCTGTGGCTCTCAAAGTTAACTTTGATGACATCTGTTCCCTTTTATTCTGAATTCTGGCTTTAGCCACAACTAGAAGCCAGAGCAATAAAATGACCATGGATGAACTAAATGCCTCAACAAACAAGAATCTGAGAAAGAGTCAGATATGAAAAAGGGAGATTGGTCAGGGCCAGAGGGACATAAGAAAGGATGGGGAAAGGATGGGGCCAGAAGGCATTGCATACATCATTTAAATTTTTGAAACAAACTTAATATTTTTGTGTGCCTGCAGGGAGACCAAGTCATGGGCAAAGCATGTGGCAGCAGTGACTGGAGAAGACACCATCAGACTAGGAAGGGGAGAAGGGAGGGAGGAGGCTGCTCAACATACACCTCTAAGCCACGTGCTGAGGCTCTGTGGAGACAGCCCCATGCTGCAGGCTTCTGTGATGCTGTCTGTTTAGTAATTGTTGTTTATGGGGTGCAAGAATCCATTTAGATAATTCCCAGAAGAAAATGACTCATAAGCATAAGAAATGAGTGTTCGAGATCACTTGTAATCAAAGAAATGCAAATACGAAACAAGAAGATAACATTTGCACCTATCAAACTAATAGAGATTAAAAAGAAATTCTAATAATCAACAGGAGTGGAAAGGGGCCCCATCTCTCACTGCTGGAGTGCTAACTGGTACAGCCTTTCTCCTGGTAATTTGTAGCAAAAGTCTTAAAAATATGCATGCTTGTTGGCCCACCAATTCCCCATCTAGGAAACCATCCAAAGGCTGTAAGCAGCAATTCAAGCAAGAACTAAGTACAAATGTTTCGTTAGTATGTTATCTACTGCAAAGAAAGTACAAAGATTAAAAAAAATGTGATTTTTATTTTGTTGCATAATTTCATGATAAATAATACATCATTGATATGGAAACGTATTTCTTACATCTTCTCTAGTTAACATTATGTATCAAATTTAACATTTTAATATATATGTATATGTGAGGAGAGACAGAAATATAAAATTATTTAATTGAAAGATTTGTATGTGTAATTTGTACATGTTTCCAAATGTACAAATAAAAGAAGAAAATGTATTTTTTGAAACTTTTACCTGTGTTTATTTTATGCTGTATTTATTCCCATGCCATAAGTTTTTGTTTCCTTTCTGGAGTATCTTTTGCTTCTGTGCAGCCTTCTTTTCTGGCTTTGGAACGATCTGTTCCTTTTCAGCCAGGATCATCTCAATGAGGCAGGACTAGCTCATGCCTTGGTTAATCCATCCATGAGTTCTTTAAGTTCATTAGCGCCCCCTAGGTCCTTTGTTCAACAGATACATTCAATGACTAGAGAAGCTTCATCTCAGCTCGTAAGTCCAACGTCCAACATACTCTCTGCATTTTTAAGCATGTTAACAGCAAAAAAAAATAAAAAAGCACTCTTTTTAGGCCACTGACCCTGTGTCCCACCCCACCCCACACACACTATTTATGACGGGTGCACCTACCAACATCTCCATTAAACCACCAGAACAGCACGTGTTGCTTTTTAAAGTTACATCTTTCAGACATTTGATGGCTTTTTGAATATGCACACCCTTAGTGGCCTAGGCAGCTTCAAGGATGTTCTTTAAGTGAACATGAAATATGGACTTTGTAGGATTTTTCTGGGTCAAGAGAGTAGCGAATCATCTTCACAGGTCACCTGAGGCCACTTGTAACAAAAAGTACATTATTAAGCTTCTGCAAGGCAAAAGACACCGTCAATAAGACAAAAAGGCCACCAACAGATTGGGAAAGGATCTTTACCTATCCTAAATCAGATAGGGGACTAATATCCAATATATATAAAGAACTCAAGAAGGTGGACTCCAGAAAATCAAATAACCCCATTAAAAAATGGGGCTCAGGGCTAAACAAAGAATTCTCACCTGAGGAATACCGAATGGCTGAGAAGCACCTGAAAAAATGTTCAGCATCCTTAATGATCAGAGAAATGCAAATCAAAACAACCCTGAGATTCTATCTCACACCAGTCAGAATGGCTAAGATCAAAAATTCAGGTGACAGCAGATGATGGTGAGGATGTGGAGAAAGAGGAACACTCCTCCATTGTTGGTGGGATTGCAAGGTTGTACGACCACTCTGGAAATCAGTCTGGCAGTTCCTCATAAAATTGGACATAGTACTACCAGAGGATCCCGAAATACCTCTCCTGAGCATATATCCAGAAGATGTCCCAACTGGTAAGAAGGACACATGCTCCACTATGTTCATAGCAGCCTTATTTATAATAGCCAGAAGCTGGAAAGAACCCAGATGCCCCTCAACAGAGGAATGGATACAAAAAATGTGGTACATTTACACAATGCAGTACTACACAGCTATTAAAAGGAATGAATTTATGAAATTCCTAGGCAAATGGTTGGACCTGGAGGGCATCATCCTGAGTGAGGTAACACAATCACAAAAGAACTCAAATGATATGTACTCACCGATAAGTGGATATTAGCCCAGAAACTTAGTATACCCTAGATATAAGATACAATTTGCAAAACACATGAAACTGAAGAAGAACAAAGACCAAAGTGTGGACACTTTGCCCCTTCTTAGAATTGGAAACAATCACCCATGGAAGGAGTTACAGAGACAAAGTTTGGAGCTGAGACAAAAGGATGGACCATCTAGAGACTGCCATATCCAGGGATCCATCCCATAATTATCCTCCAAACGATGACACCATTGCATACACTAGCAAGCGTTTGTTGCAAGGACCATGATATAGCTGTCTCTTCTGAGACTAGGCCAGGTCCTAGCAAACACATAAGTGGATGCTCACAGTCAACTATTGGATGGATCACAGGGCCCCCAATGGAGGAGCTAGAGAAAGTAGCCAAGGAGCTAAAGAGATCTGCAACCCTGTAGGTGCAACAACATTATGAACTAACCAGTACCCCGGAGCTCTTGACTCTAGCTGCATATGTATCAAAAGATGGCCTAGTTGGCCATCACTGGAAAGAGAGGCCCATTGGACACGCAAACTTTATATGCCCCAGTACAGAGAAACGCCAGGGCCAAAAAGTGGGAATGGGTGGGTAGGGGAGTTGGGGGGAGGGTATGGGGGACTTTTGGGATAGCATTGGAAATGTAATTGAGGAAAATACGTAATTAAAAAAATATTTTTTTAAAAAAAGGATGGTTTTTATAACAAAGGAGCCTCAAAGCTTGATGGCTTGAAACAATAAAAGTGTATTTTTCATCACCTTGCACATCTACTGCAAGCCAGTCAAAGACCCATCGTCATCCCACTTAGGGACAAGAGCTTAACAGCCTGCATCACCTAAAACATCACTCATCACCGTGGCATCTAGAGAAGAACACACAGGAAGTTACACATTGTATCTTAACGACTAACACCCAGAGATAATCTATGACACTCATGATACCATCTCACTGGACAGAGTTGGTCACAGGACCAACTTTTCTTAATGAAGTCAAAGAAGTGCAATACTACAACACACCTTTCAAAAAGAAACAAGGAATATCTGTACAGAGAAACATTTCACTACAAATATATTATTTTTATCTTAAGAACTCATTAGTAGTCATGGTAAAGGTCTTTCCTTTGTACTTCATTAGCAGTGAAGACATGACATTGTGTGTCATTCAAATGGACCTAAATTCTCTAATCTGATGTTGCTGCTCTGAAGTCACCACTAGTGCAAGAAAGAATACTTTAAAAGGTTCAAGGTGTGCATACATACACACTTCCACTCCACTAAGGAAATGTATTTTTTCTGCAAATCCCATCCAATAGCCAAGAGAATTCAAGAATTTCTCAGCCAGTTTCAAAACAGAAGAATCTAAATAGGCAGCATTGAATTTCCATTCATTTTTCCATTTATTGAAGAATAAAGAGATGGGATATGAGTGGTTGCCTAATATTACAGGCTCTCTATTGATTGGTTCCCTGCCCTTTCACCTTATTTTCCTTAGCCAATCAGGGCCCACAAAATTCTATGTAAAGTCCTGAGAACCACCTTTGCATCAACCTGGCTCTTCTATTACTTTGTTGACCCAGCAAACCAGACGTGGGTAGAATTTTTTCTTTGACCTGTTAGTGGTGCTGTATCTGGGGTCAGTAGACACTTGTTTCTTTCTCCTTGGAAAAAGTCATGCTACACAACTGGCACCCAAACAGGGACTGACAGGGCCAAAGCTGAGTCAGGGAGGAGTAGATGCAAGCCCTCTACAAGTGGTTGATAAGACATGCAACTGAACTGATCTGACAGTGGAGCTTCAGGAGAAACAATTTTGATATGATCAAATGGTGATTCTCTATGTGGTCCAGGATGGTATGCTCCATACTGTGTCAGCTTCATGCTCTCTGAATGATAAGACATGCAACCAAACTCAAGCTGTCTGAGGGTGAAGTATCCTTGGAGGAAACCCCCAGGTGCCCTTCTCCTCCCCCTCCTCCTTCTCTATCTTCTTTTTCATAGTAGTAGTAGTAGTAGTAGTAGTAGTAGTAGTAGTAGTAGTAGTATAAGGTGGTAAGCCTCCTACTTGATGACTGGGGTTGCCACATGAATATAGGGGTTCCCCAAATGACTGATGGACTAGAGAAGACACTGCTACTCCTGAAAGCAGCAGAGCTGTCTATGCAGCAATTGCAAAGTCTTTGCAGTGAGTGATAATACATATAACTGAGGCTGTGCTGTCTTCCCAAACAACCCTGCCCAAATGATGGAGGAATTACAAGGAATAAAAGATGCATTCATCTGCATTAGCCTCTGACTTGGCAGGAAAAGTAGCTGGAAAGGAAAAATGAGGTGGTGAGATTGGCCTGCCATTTCTTATTGGTGGCTCAGTACAAGGGAAACAGAATATCAATTAGATCTATATCAAAAAGACTTTCCTGGTATCTTAAGACTTGGAACTCAAGGAAAAATCGGAAATAAGAAGGGA
The DNA here is from genome assembly GCF_000001635.26 of Mus musculus. Taxonomy (NCBI): domain Eukaryota; kingdom Metazoa; phylum Chordata; class Mammalia; order Rodentia; family Muridae; genus Mus; species Mus musculus. The sequence goes on along the minus strand of NC_000067.6, from coordinate 157,662,130 downwards.
GAGAGTAAGGTAAAAGTAAAAGGTCCCCTTGGCTGGACCTTTAATACAAAGGAAGGAGAAATCCATGAGTGACCATATAGATGAGGCCTTCATCATAGTGTAGTATAGGAAAATACCAGTATCAGAAAATAGCCTACTTTAAAACTGACTGAAATAATGGGAGAACCATTTAATCAAGAGCCAAGTTCATGAGAGGGGAAGGCATGGTGATGGACAGGGTCAGTCTGAGTTCTGTGGAAATAAATAAACTGAGTAATATAACTACTTATACCCCTTGAAACAAAGGCTGCACAATATGAGAAAATATAAGAGGAAAAAAACCAGTCCCCAATCATATAGTATATCGTCATCAAACATACCTAGCTATTAACAACTGAGGTTCCTATTAATATCAAAAAGTATGAGACAATAGAGGAAAGAGAGGCATTGCTGAGAGAGCTGAGCACATTTGAGGTGGTGTTTGATGTTCAGTTCATAACATTGTATTTATCATAGAGTTAATAAAATTATTTCAGAGGAACATTGGGACTGGTTATGGAGCTTTAATGGTTATGCTGAGCCCTATCAGGGGACATGATCTTTATGTAGGAGAGACTCTTTGGATCTGAATGATTTAGACCTGCATGCAAATAGGGTTCATAAGTTGCTAAAGCACTCAGAAGGAAGGAGGACAAGGGCAAGACAAACAAACAAACAAACAGGTCTATCCCTACAATTCAAAGGCAAATGTGGCAATGTTTGTGTCAAGTCAGGGGTTCCCTAGAGAAAATGACAGACAGTCAAATTCTGTGCCTATGAGTCTCTGGAAGGTTTTAAAACCTAAGCAATATTTACAAAGTTGTGAAATAAGGAGAGAGTGGTAATATGGTGCATGTGAAGATGGCTACACTTGTCTTGGAAATGGACAATTCTCCCCCCCCAACCCCCCACGGAGAACATTCTCCCCTTCAGAACGGTATACTGGGGGTTAAGGCTACTTGTCTGGTCTATAATCCTTCAAGCAGCTCTGCATGGCAGATAGAGAGACAATGCCAGTCTAGAGCCTATGAGAACGGGAACACTGGAAGACATCACATGAATCTGCCTCCTCCTGGACATTAGCTGAGGCAGGCAACATAAATAAATCCCACCAACCCTATCAAGAGATCTGTGGCTAGCTCACAGCCATACCTCACGATGAGGCTGCAGGACAAAAGAATGTGAAAAACTTAAGTAGGACCTGAACTGGAAAGCTACTCTCTATTGGCTAGTTTTTGTATTGCCTGAAAAGTATGCCGTGTAGTGATGAAGAATTATCAGAAAGTATTTCGTTATGGACCTGACATACTATACTATCAACATGCTGGATAAAATGTATCTGTTGGTGTAATAGTGACATAGATATTATGGATACAGCCAACTGATTTCCAATGGACTTAAGGCCCAGTCTAAAGAAGGGAGCCTGTGTTTGGGGCTATAAATCAGGACAAAGACCTGTGGTTGGAGGGGTCATGGGCTTCACAGGGGAAGACACTGCAATTATTTCATTAAGTGAATGTGATTTTCATCAAATGACCTTCTAAACATTTGTTTTTATATCCATATATAACCATTGCTATCAGCCGTGGCTATAGATGGGAATTTAATTTTGTAATAACCTCTTGTTACTACAACCCATAACTAGTCAAACTTCTGAAACTGCATCTTAGAGGCCCAACGATTAGCCATAAGTACAAAAATTAATTATACATTTGTATCACTCCACTACCCTATATCATACCACCATCACTCCTAAAGGGCTCAGGGAACATCATGAAAGAGAGGGAAGAAAAAGATCTAGAGGGAAAGGCAGAGAGAATACCACAGATATAGTTCCACTTAGCTGAAACATTTCCTCCTGGAGGAAGGAGGTACATATATATAAGATTTAGGAAGCTAACAAAACTTACAGGTCTCAGGAAGCTCAAAAAGTTACAAGATTGATGAGGTCCTTCCTGAAGGTTATACAGGCTATTTTTATCATTTCAGAGAAAGCTCCACTTTTCAATGGTGCTGTCTGCAGGTTGGGCAGAGAGCCTTGGGCACTCTGCTTTCACATGCCATCACATAGGCTGTGTTGGACTTTCCTGTGATACAGCTGTCTTTGAGTCATTCATGATCCTATAAGTAACAACAAACCACTGGTTCACCAAGTTGGTTCTGGGTAGAATCATTTCTTTACTCTCTTACAGATGTTATAAACCGATGTTTGTCCATATCTCCCCAGGAAAATCAGATCTCTGTATGGGATGCAGAAAATTATAAAAACATCTGACCCAAGCCAGAACCCTTCTGCTGTCACTGAATCATTCTCATCCTCCATGTTTTCTAATTAGTCATTAAATGTGCAAATTCTTAACTTTCTCACCACTAATTTTATCTAACCTTTTGTTTCCAGTACCAACTATTGTCTTTAGAAACTCATTATTTTCCCAAATTAGTTTAATCATCTGTTCCTTTGTCTTATTCCTTCTGACTTCTCTCTCCAAACTTCCTTCCACACAATATAAAAATCATCTAATACTATAACTTCCTTCTCTTAAATCCTCCAGGAACCTCCTATCATTTAAAGGATACAATTTTTTTAAAAAATGGGAATTTCTCTGCCTTACAACTCTAGGCCACCTTAAAGCCTGGAGGGGCCTTTGCCAAGCTGTGTTCAATGGAACATTCGTGTGGAGAGACAATGTGTTCCATAGTCTGGTAATATTAGAACTCCTTTAATGTGTTCAATTTTGTCAGGGAGTTGATAATTTGATATCTGGACAAGTAAATAAGAGCTCAGTTATTGATTCTTGGTTTCCTTACCACACTGGTTAATTTTTTCATTGCTGAAGCAAAATTCTTGACATAAGCCATTTAAAAGAGGGGTGGCATGGTTTGGCTCATGGTTTAGAACCCACCGTCCAGCATGATGAAGATGACATGGTGAACTGCTAGCCCATGGTATCAGGAGATTAGGGCAGCAGGTTTTCACCTGGTGCCAACTTCTCACTAGCACTGAAGCAGAGAGAGGGTCACAGTCCAAACAAGATGGAGATGTTACCTTCAATGCCCTCTCTTACAAACCCACTTCTACTAGCTAAACCATACTTCAGATATATTTTCAAGGCACCAAGTACTCAAAACAAACCTATGCAGGGGGGAGGGGGACATACTGCATGTATCTATACATATATTCTGGGTGGCCTCACCCAGTATCTGGCTTTGACTACTGTCTATGCTGACAAAGTCTCCGGTTTTATGTCTAGCCACACTTCCCAGGATGTTGGACTGCCTGTGCATTGTCTCCAATCTGAAGTTTCATAAGTATCTGAAACTTGATTGACATCTCCTCAACTTCTCTTTACCCAGTTCCACTCAAGCCAATGACAACCTCATTGTTCAGGTTGCTCAAGACACAAGCTCGGATGACATTATGACTCTCCTACTAGTTTTCATACCTACTAAATCTATCAGCAATTATTATTGGCTCTACATTCAAAATGTATACAGATGAATACACAGAGAGAGAAAAAAGGAAGGAAGGAAGGAAGGAAGGAAGGGAGGGAGGGAGGGAGGGAGAGAGGGAGGGAGGGAGGGAGGGAGGGAGGGAGGGAGGGAGGGAGAGAATTTGACTAATTCTCAAAACTTCACTGTACTTTTTTCTTTTGTTTATTTCTGTGTTTCACACTAGACTGTAGGCTCCAGATGGGCAGGAAGCATGACCTCTATTGCTTGCTGGTATATATTCTCAGTTCTTATAACAATGCCTGACAGGGGAAAGACATCTACATCTTATTTTATAAATGAAGGGATGACTTATTAATGCATAGAAAAACAGTAAATTAAGGCTAAAGATACAGCTTAGTCAGTATCATTTTTGCTGGGCAAGGTGAGCACCGGAGTTTAATCCTCAGAGCCCATATTAGAAAGGGATGAGTATGGCAGCACAGGCGTCCTACCTTAACAATGGGAGATGGAGAGAGAATGACCCCTGGGGCTTGCTGGCCAGCACAGCAGCCTAAGTGATGAGCTCCAGGCCAATGAGAGATTGCCTCAAAGGAGAGGGGCAAGGTGAGGGTTTTGAGATTGACACCCAAAGTTGTTCTCTGACCTCCACATGCACACACACACACACACACACAGAGAGAGAGAGAGAGAGAGAGAGAGAGAGAGAGAGAGAGAGAGAGAGATGTACATACACTCTAATATTATTTTTAAAAATTTTTAAAAAGGAGGTGTAATTCCTGAAGAATGATACCTGAAGTTGACCCTTGGCGTCTAATATTTTGAGAGGGGGAAAGGGGAGGGTAAATCACAGTTCACAGAATTTTTTGGCACAGATTTCTTTTCCATGAGGCATCTTATGGGGGCAGTTATGGTAAAAATATCCCCAGCCTTTCTACTCTCCCTGTCTGCTAATGAAGGCTCGGGTTCTGCTCACTTGCCCTTTTCTCTCTCCTTTGACAATCCTTAAGATACATTAATGTTAATTGTGACAACTGGGCCTGGTTTAACCTGGTGGATATTTTTATATAAGGTGACAAATATATTACATCTTCCTTAGAGTTTTTCACCAAATCTACTTCATATATTAAAAAAAAAATCGTTGAACATTAGCTTTGCCCAAGGCTGTATATTAAGCCACTGGAGCAAAAAGTGACTAATTGAGCACTGAATTTTATTGCTGGGAACAGACATAGAACCTAATAGTTGGATAACAGTAAATAATAAGACAGACATGTGACTAACCCTTGTGGAAGTGCAGCAGAGTAACCCAGCCTAAAATGTCCAAGGAGCATTGTCTTGTTCCTTGTGCTAAGTCTTTGCATGCAAAGTCTTGAAGAGTAGGTTGAAAGTTTCGGTGAAAACAGATTTATAGGGATTATTCCACACACAGAGAAAAGTAAGGCAAATGCTTGATGTTGTGAGAAGAAACTAGTGGTCGGCGGGATAGCTTAGAGAAAAAAGGAAAGACCTGGGAAGGAGATGGGGCAGTAGTCAGAGCCCTGTCTAGAAGCCTATAGACCGCTTTGGGGCCTGTCACCTGTAGCTTAAGCTTTTCTTTGTTCATACACTGGGTGAAAGAGTAGATCCCGTAAGAAGAGTCCTATGAATGGTCCCACATGTGCTTATCCACACTTATGGAACTGTGATGTGTGACCCATCTGTCTGCTGTTTTTGTGGATGGGTGCTCTGTCACTGTTGCTGTTGGTCACAATGCAGCTGACGTCGCCCACCTCTGGTCTAGTCCTAGTCTGGGTATGAGCAGAAGAAGGCACCAGAGAGACACTCACCCCTCTCTCCTTGCACATTTCTAACTATATATACCACCTTTCCCTTTCATTTTGCATACATGAGGTACTTACCAAATGCCAGACAGTGAGTCCAGTACTGCGTCCTAACTCTCTCCTGCTCATCATTCAGCATTCCTTAGAGCTGCAGCTTCATGGAGTCAAAGATTCTTTATATTTTGTGTATAAGTCTTTTACCAGATCATAAAGTTCTAGAAATTGGGAACTGTTTTAGATGTCTCTGCATCTCTCAGGTACTTTGCACAGTGCCCAGTATACTGAGTGTTAAATACACCCTTGCTGAGTGCAAAGTACTTGTACAAGCGAGGTCAACTAGAGGTAGCCATTGAGAACTAACTTCCCAGAAATCTTTCCATAGGACACGTAGTCATAACTAACCTGGCTGACTCCAAAATGCAGCACTGAATCCAGAGGAGATTGGAATTCCCAGACTTCTATCAGAGAGCAGCACAGTTATAACATCAAGACATAATCTGGTATCTAATCACTGGTCTGCGGTACTAGGAAATGTGCCCCTGCCCAATAGGCAGAAGGAAAACTGCAAAGAAAGCATTTATGACTATAAACAATTTTTCTTTATTCCTCATCTGGGTCCTGAGGCCTGTGATTTGGCTCCAATTTTTCATTGGTGGTTGTTTGTTTCAGACAATAAAACTGTTCCTTTAAAATAATGGAGACTATATTGAATCTAAAAATAAATATCAAAAGACCAAAGTCCCTGAATGGGAGCAATTATTGCAAAAGGCCCAGCCAAGCTCAAAACAGCTGTTAAGGGATCTAGGAAACAGGCAGAAGGCGCATGGCCTCCTGGCTGATGGAGCCACATGGGCAGGTTGACAAACTGAAACAGAAAATGTTAACACACACACACACATAGTAACAGGACATATGCCGCCCCAGAACGGGGCCCTTATTTGGTCATTATTGATCACTAACTGCCTGTGGTATTGGAGGACACATCACACAATGAATAGAAAAGGAGCATTCAGCATACTAGGGGAAACAGACGATGGGAAATCAGGCAGAAGAGCTACTCGAAAGTCTCTAAGAGGAGGGAATCCAGGTCCAATTTTGCTGTGAGACAGAATAAGTCCCGGTGAGTCACCCCATGAGAAGAAAGCCAGGCTGGTGGGGGTTTTCTTCAGTGTGGTGGTTTTGTATTTCTTGATGCATTCAGAGAAAGTGACAAAACTGTACCATAAATGTCAAGGACAATAGTTACCAAGAGTCTGCAGCTATTTTAGAACTGCCTTCCTCCACACGATCTGGGCCTGGACATGTTACAAATGCAACCCATATTTATATTCAGAATCTTTCTGTGAGGGGAGCCTGACACACTGCTAATAGGAAGGGGAAGTGGGGCAGCCACTAGGGAAAATGGAGCCAAGGTCCCTCAGAAAGCTAAAAGTAGAACCACCATGTGACCCTACTGTCCCACTCCTAGGAAGATACCTGAAGGTACCACAGAGATGCTTGCACAAACATGTTTCACTGTAGCAGCCAATATATGGAAGCAGCCTGTGTGCTCACCAATACATGAATCAGGGGATGGTATACACCCCTCCAAAGGACTTCAAACAGCACACTACAGAGACAGCTGTACATCAGTGTTTATTGCAACCTAATCACTGTAGTTAGGTCGTAGAAAAGACAGGTATCCAACAGCTGCATCATGAATAAAAAAATGTGGAATAAATACACAGTGGGGTTTTTTTTTCACCCATAAAGAAGAGCAATGATATATTATATACAGGAAAATGGATACAACTGGAGACAATTCTATTAAGCAAATTAAGCCAAAATGTGAGGTTTTTCCTCATTCTACATTTTATATAGATATGTAAAATCATGTATGTAATTATAACATGAAAGTAGAAGGGAAACTAGCTAGGGGAACAAAGTGAACTTTTGATGGGGAGGAGGGTGGAGGGAGGAGGGAGGGAGGAGGAGTACAGGCTCGGTGTGCAATATGTACTTGAATGGAAATATCCTTATGTAACATAGTACCATGCATAATGAATATACAAAATGAAACTTTACAAGAATAATAATAAAGGAAATGTGGCTTGTATAAAGATCAGAAATTGTCTGTGGGCATGATTCAGATTGTAGAGAGCTTGCCTAGCATGTGCAAAGCCCCGGGTTCAACTCCCAGCACCACATACACTTGGCATGAGGGCACACATCTGTAATTTCAGCATTCAGGAGGTAGAAGCAGGAAGATCAGCAGTTCAAGGTCATCTTTGGCTATATAACAAATTCAAATCCAGTCCAAAATATATGAGACCTTCTCATAAAAAGGGGAAAAAAATGAATAAATCTGTGTCATTGGCAGAAAAATAAAGGGAAATTGAAATCATATTAAATAAGCCAGACTCAGAAAGGCAAATGCCATGTGCTTTCTCTAATATGTGGAATCTAGATACCAGAATGTATTAATATGTGTTTATAAATGATACGAAACAGAACTGGGTTATATGGAGGGAAGGGCCCTAAATGGAGGGGGAAACAAGCAGGGAAGAAAGACCAAATATCATGTTTTTGAGTTTTCCTGTATACATGGAACTGTCTAACCCCAAAAGACCACCAAGGAGCTGACTCAGATGCAATTGCACTGAGGCCTTTTTATTCAAGCCCAAGCTTGGGCCAGAGTTCAGCAGGATGCAGCAGGAAGGGAGAGTGAAGTCCCAAGCTCTCAGCAGGACAAGGTTTTATAGGAAATAGCAAACATGTGAGGGGCTTCTAGCCTGGCACACATCTGACAGGAGGGCTATTATGGAATTGTATTGTCCTTTAAAATAATTGGCTGGTGCAGGGGTCCAAACCATGCACTTAACTTCTGCTTTCCTCCTAATTGGTGGTTGTTTGGAAGTGAAATGCCAGGGACAGCCTTGTAACCTGGAGGCCCAGGTTTGTTGGAGAGTAACCTGGAAACTGGTGCTAGAGAGTTTAACCTTACGTCAGGTTCTCTAAGATGGAGTCTGAACCCAAGATCTGGTCTCTCAGAACCTAGATTTAAATATATAAATGCATATCTATATAGAGATAGATAGATAGATAGATAGATAGATAGATAGATAGATAGATAGATAGATGGATAGATAGATGACATGTGATATGTATTTATATATTCTTATCTATATGCATATATGTGATATGAAAGCAGAGGGTACCTCCTCTGTACTCTTACCTAATGTACTAGGTGACAATAAGGGGACCAGCAAGAAAGGAAGGAAGGATGGAAACAGGAAGTGGGGGCAAATATCAGCTAGATACAATGATACACATATAAAAAGATGTCATAATGAAACCATTATTCTGTATGCTGACTAAAACATATTAATGTTTTAAAACAGTAATATATAGCAAGAAAAAGAAGCCTCTAAGTAAAGACTTTCTCTTAACAGCACCGCATCAGTATACACACATTTTCTCCTTCCTTGAGTGGCCTGGCCTTTAATGTTGATGTTAAAGGATGCTTTCAACTGATAATCACTGGACCAGTTATTTTTACAAGTGCAATTGATTCTCATGTTTTTTTTTTCAACAAAAATGTATTAAGCTTCTACTAAGTGCTAGATAAAGCCAGGAGAAATATTGGTTTCTATAATCAGAAAGCTCTAGTAGAAAAAGTGCCATGGTATAGGCATACCACAAAATAGTAAGGAGCCAGCCTGGTGAAGCCGGGGCTAGGCTAAGTGCTTCTGGAAAGAACTGAAGTTAGGGACAAGTGAGAAGGAAAGGCCTGAGGTCTGTGCAGAAGACAAGAGATTGATGCCATCCACTCATCAACAGTAAAAACAAGACCTAACATTGGTCAAAACCTCACGCTACAACAGCCACTAAACTAAGTATCTTGGATATTTGATCTGGTTCAGTTAATAAATGCAAAACTATATAGAGATAAAGAGATGAATGATAGATAGATAGATAGATAGATAGATAGATAGATAGATAGATAGATAGACATACACATAGTCATTGTACATAGATACATAAAAATAGATAGGTAGATAGATGCATACATAACATACATACATACATGGATGGGTGGATGATGGAGGGATAGATACATAGATAATCTTTTTGCTGCAATACAAAGCAATAATACCTGCAAAGGATGCCACCAGCTTTAACCCTAGAGCTTGCAATTATGCTATATTAGAATAATATGGTTACATGGCAAAGAACGTTTTCAAATGAAATTAATGACAGACCCAAGTATATGGACTTTGTATCATCTTAGGCCTTGGGGTGCTTAAGACGGGCGGGAGAAAAATTCCAGCCAGTTCACTCAGGACATTGTTGGCTCTGAAATCAGAGGAACAGTTGCCTAAGCTAGGCAGTATGGGTGGCCTCTAGAAGGTAAGAACTTCCCCATCCTCCAGATAGCAAGGAGATGAATACCTCGGCCTCACAACCAGCAGCAATGGAACTCTGCCAATAGCCTGAAGGGGCCCCGGAAGCTGATGATAACCAGAACCTGCTAACCATGAAGCTGGATGTTAGCCTGGGAAGCCAAGAAGACTGTCCATCCCACTAAACTTCTGACCTGTGGATCCAGGCAGTGGGTAACAAACTTGCATTGTTTAAGCCAATAAATTTGTGCTAAGTTACTATAGCTGTACTAGACAATGAGGACAATAACATTATCTGATTTAGTGACAAGGAAGAGTGAGAGGAGAGATGGTTCCACCTTAACCTCATGAGCCAACATCTCTAAATAGCTCCTTGATCCCCAGACCCAGGCAAGGTCAGTGTTACTCTTACCATTTCACAGATGGGAAGAAAAAAAAAAACTGTTTTCCAATAACTTAAATCACAGCAGGTAATTGGGGTCTGGGATGGGGCCTGGAACACGCCAGCACTCATGTTTATTCTCACAGCCTTGCTGTTTTCCATTGCTTCTTCCATGGGCTTATGCCGAATTAAAGCACTTCCCTGTGCATGATCCTAATTGAGTCCCGAAATGGTCTCAAAGGCAGACCAGATAGGAATTATCCTGCCCCAATTTTATAAATGGGATAGCAATTTAAACACAGATTGTGAGCTGTCCACGGGTGTGCTGGAGACCTGCCTTACTGCTTTAAATGCTTTATTGATACCCAGTTACTCAATGTAGGAGTTCCTAATAACAAGGACAAGGAAGACAAGATACCCATCATCAACATTGGGCACAGGTATAAGCACACTCCCATATACTTGTTAATACATATACTACATGCACGTTCACACCACATATACAGGCACACATGTAAAAAAAATTTAGGTGGCAAATGAGATTGTTGTATGTGAGAAATACAATAAAAGACCTGAGTATAGAAAAGTACTTTTATTTCTGTGTGTGTGTGTGTCTGTCTGTCCACCTGTCTGTCCTATGTGAGTGTATGTACATATGTGTGTCTGGGTACCCATGAAGGCCAGAAGAGGGTATCAGATCCCTTGGAGCTAGAGTTGCAGGTATTCATGTGACATCTGGCATGGGAGCTAGGATCTGAACTCAGCAAGTATTCTTAACCACTGAGCCACCTCCCCAGCCCCAGCTATATAGGACAGAGATCCTGACAGGTAGAACAAGAGATAGAGTTCCACCTTCTACAATTCAGAGAATGTCCCCACATAGTAACCCATGAGACTATATAAGTCATGGGCACTATCTCAAGGCAAAACCCAGGCAAATTCTTCACACCTTGGGGGAAAGCAAGTGTCTGCAGCCTCATAGTGTAAAGCGCTTGCCTATAAAGTCAAGGAAGTGTTGCTCAGGAGCTCAAGTGCAGCTTCTCCGATGTGAACTAGCATCTAGGAAATGATCTGCTAGAACCGAAGCTCACAGTGGAAGGAAGGAGGAATCTGAGGTCTCTCTGCTAAAGGAATGGAGACAAGAAGTGAGCCAAGAGAAGAAAGGACTCCTGTAGAAAACATTCCAGGATCAGGCGAAGGAGAAAATAAAGAGGACACCCTTCAGTGCAAGCTAGGAGTATGAAGAGTTAAGGTCATAATTGTATAGTGAAAGAGAAGAAAGGAGGGGAAGAAGCCTTGTAATAGAACTGTTCTAATTGACTGCTGACTCTACAGTGCTCAGATTCGCCAGGTAATTGCTCAATTCTCCATTTCATTTCATCTGTGCGGTAAGAGCTGTAGAGCTACTTGGGGTGGGGGGGGGGGTGGCTTAAGAACTGATTAAGGGAAATCACTCCTTGCAGGCCTTAGGTTATTCTTGTAAAAAGTGATGCCAGAAAAATCATAATTAAAATGAGAACACGATGAATAACAAGAGCCCCTTTCCTTGAATGTGAAATATATTTTAACAGCTACCTCTGCTAAGAGACCCAACACGTTCGACCTTCCAATAAGGATAAGCAGGATTTCCTATCAGAGTGAAATAGAAACTATAAATCAAATGTTTCATATCTAAAGTCTGAGCCAGCTCCAGTGAGTAAAATTCCTCTCTCCAACAGTCCGGTATTTTTTCACTGGCTGGCTATCAGACTTCCTTGACTCTGGAACTATATGGAGCCCGCTTCTTCACCTTAAATCTGGGAAACCACCATCAAGAGCTACAGTCTTGACTGCCTGACATACTATCCGAGATAAAGAAGCTGGTCGATAATAAATAAGCCTGGGTGTGAGATTCTATCAAGTACATATGGTTGAGATGGAATCATGGGGACAGAGGAGAGAGGGGCAGAACGCCTGAAGCTGGCTAGGGCAAGGTTGCAAAATAAGTCCTAAGGAGACCGCAGACAGCAGGAGGCACAAAACAGCATTAGCTCAAATGCCTTTGGAGAAGAGTAAATTGGGATAATCTAATTCTCCTGATTCAGGTACAAGGAAATGCACCTTCCCTAAGCCTAGATTATTCCTCCATGGTCTTCGAAAACTCAGTGTAGAGCACAACAGCCTCCTTCCCTGGGGGAGAGCTTAGATTGCAAATGATTCAACTGCTTATAGAAGCTTCCGGTATGATTTTTTCAGGGGTGCTGTTTGCTAATGAAGACTATTCAGAGCTATTCCACTGACTGATGCCCTCTTCCTACTGAAAGCATAGAAGCACCTTCCCTCAGCCATTTGGTTCAGAGCAAAATAAAATACACTACTATGATTATAGTCACGCTCCACAAAGTTTCGAGAGCCCTTTGGTCATCCTGATGGTCCACTATAGAGTGCCAGGCTAAAGAACCTGGAGTGTGGTGTGGCCTGTGAGGCAGCAGGAACTACCCCAGAACAGGCACTTCACAAGTAACCACACAGTCTTTCATAGGCCCAGCCAACATTTTCAATAAGAGACAGCTTTGGAGTACCAGGAAGCCTTGGTGCCCTCCCCTTGTAAACTTGGGCTAAATTAAGTAGGTGAGAGTGCGGTTGACTATTACAGTAATATAGCTCGCCTCTCTCTCCCACAGCCAGCTTCCAGTCACCTTCCTAGCCACTCCTCGATACACTGTACTAGGAGAGCCTCAGGACAGCCTCAGAGCCATAGCTCAGAAAAATGACGTTCAATGTAACTTGAAAGTGGAAAAGAAATTCATGAAAATAGAAGAGTACATGTAAGAAGTGGGGGACAGACACGTGGAGGGGCAGAAAAGCCAGGGAGTTGATCAACCAAAATAAAGGATATATGAAAACGCCATAAGGAAAGCATAATTTTGTATGCTCATTACATATACATATATAAATATATACTTACATAATCATACATATGTATGTATATATGTACAGTTAAACAAACAAACAAACAAACAAATAAATAAATAAATAAATAAATAAATAAATAAGTAAATAAGTAAATAAAATGAGCTTAGAATTCTGAAAGCATAACTGCCCCTTCTGGGAACAACTGTCATTTACCTCTGGCAACAACCACCCACCTTCTTGCCTGAAAATGGCTTGAGTTCTTGCCTCTAGACCCCATTAGAATCATCTGGGGGTGTTCGAAGAGAAGAATACCAGCACTTCCAACACCTAAGCTGTACCCCTAGAGAGTCTGGTTTGGTCAGTTGGGAACAAGTTCCCACCTGGCAGCTGTATGCTATAAAAGCTCCCAGGAGACTGATAATGTGAAGACAGGGAGGCCTATCAGGTCATGTGCCATCTCCTCTGGGTGGCTCTTCACAAGACTGGTGACTATTCTGAGCACCTGGCAAAGATGACTAAGCTCTACTTGCATTTAGAACCTGGAGGTCATCAGATGTCATCCTCAAGACCTGCTAGAATAAACATTGCCTATTTGTTCAGATGCAATAACTACTGGCTGAAGGTTTGCTCTGGACCAGATACTGTGCAGGCAACAGAGACATGAACATGGGCTTCAAGCTGTTTCTCCATTTACTTAGTGCTCCCTTGGGTACCTCCCCAAAGCCTGGTTGATTCATTTATGTGTTTATATATAATACATATGCCCAGATTAATTTACCTAGTAATCTCACAGTTCACATGCATCTGCAGCTGATCGTTACATCTTTCTGAGGTTCTGTGTGATGAGCATACAAGAAAACAGACAGTCTGAACATGACCACACACCCGCTCCTCTCCCAAGACTTATCTCCTGATCAAGTGTCTATGAGATTAGCCAAAGGATGGAACTAGTGTCCAATATTAAAGAAGCCTAAATAAAAGTCCTTATCCTCTCTCTCTCTCTCTCTCTCTCTCTCTCTCTCTCTCTCTCTCTCTCTCTCTCTCTCTCTCTCTTTCTCTCTCTCTCTCTCTCCCTCCCTCTCTCTCCCTCTCTCTCTCTTTCTCTCTCTTCCTCCCCCTCTGCCCTTTCAAGTCTTTAATTCTTACCAAGCAGTCAGAAAAAACACAATCATAAAACCAGACTTCATAGTCCTTGTGTGTGGCTGAAAGCTTTAGGGGAAGGGAAGACAATCTGCTGTCATAAACAGCCTCATACTGGAGCTTAAAGATCAAAGATCCGGGCCCACAAGACGGCCCTAATCCACCACTAACCCCTCTCCTTCTGATGTGCCTCTGGCACACTTTGACCTGCGTTCCTGATTGTGGTTATGTGAGCATCTGTCTTCCCTGCTGGAATAGCTGATCCTCAATCTGCGGTGCACTCACTTCTGTGTCTCTTTCCCCCACCAGAGACTGGATCTGAATGCTATATCTGAATACTTACTGTGTGCTTTATTCTGGAGACTCTTGCTTGTTAGCTCTCATTGTCTCTGAGCCCAATGAGGTGGATAAGCCTACTGTCCCACATACAACTGCTGGCTCCACATAGCTGTGGAGGTCACAATGGAAGCAGGTCGTCTTGCATGAATTCCGGCTTCTAACCCCCTCAGTGACCTTTGGTATATGCACCAGAGTTGTAAAGCATCCCTACAATCAATTTTGGAAACAATTAGGAATTTGGAAACCATTTAGAACCAAACTTAAAATCAAATCTTGGAGATACTTCGTCACCCAAAAAAGAAATACTGTATGCATTAACTGTGCATCTTCGTCTGCCCTAAGCCCTCCATGACCCCAGCCTTTAATCTATGTTCTGGATATTCCACATAGCAGAACCGTGAGAGGTGTGGTCTTTATGACAGAGCCCTTTCATGATATCATTTTCAGTGTCAATCCTGCTATAGCATGTGTGTTGGTTAGTTTTCCTGTTGCTGTGACAAAACACCCAATGGAAGAAACTGAAGAAGGGAATGTCTATGTTGGCCTGAAGTTTCAGAAGATTCGGTCTGCCATTGTTAGGAAGCAAGCAGAATGGCTCCGTGGCTACAGGAGAACAGAGCTGCTGCTTCTCACATGGCAGCCAGACCAAGAAGCAGAGAGCTAGACAGGAACTGGAGTGGATATAAGACTTGATCCCAATGATCTACTGCCACCAGCTAGGACCCACATCCCAGAGAGTCCACATCCTCCCCCAAACAGTACCACCAACTGAAGACCAAGCATTCAAACTGGTGAGACTGTGGGGATGTTCGCAGAGCCAGCCCATGGCAGTGTACATCAGACGCCATGTTTCTTTCACTGCCAAATCACTTCCACTGTCCTGACAGATTTCATTTTACTTATTCCCTTGTTAATAGACAGTAAGCTGTGTCTGATTCAGGTGCATGTGTGGATGCATGGGTGCATGGGTGTGGGAGGGTGAGTGTGTGTGTGTGTGGTATATGTGAGTGTCTGTGTGTGTGGTATGTGTGTGTATGTCTGTGTGTATGAATGTGTGTATGTATGCATGTGCATATGTGTATGAGAGTGTGAATGTGTGTGTATGTGTGTACATATGTCTGTGTGAGTGTGGGTGCGTGTATATGTGTATGTATGATGTTTGTGAGTATGTGTGGTATGTGTAATAGTGTGTGTGAGAGAGAGACAGAGACAGAGAGAGACAGAGAGAGACAGAGACAGAGAGACAGAGGGGGGAGAGAGAATAGACCAGAGATTGATATCAGGTGTCTCTCTCTATCACTTTTCACCATTTTGGGTGGGAAAGGGATACACAGGATCTCTTCAATGAACCAGGAACTCAGTGCTTTGTCTAGACTGGCCATCAAACTACAGTGTTCCAACGGTCGCTGTACCTGCCCCACCTCCAGTACTGCAATTACAGATGGTTGCGGCATGCCCACTGTTTACTGGGTTGCTGAGATCCAAGTTCAGGGGCAAGCACTTTACCTACTGAGTCATCTCCCTCCCCCTGCTTCTAGAGTTTTATATGTCATGAATAATGTTCCTATGACCATCTGTGAGCAAGTTCTGTATGGATGTCTGTTGTTAATGCTCTTGGACATATGCATAAGAATAAATGACTGAGTCATATGGTAAATGTGTGGTTAACCTTTGAGTAACTGCCCATTTTCTGAATGAAATAGTCACAAATCTTGCCCTTGTGCCTGTGACCCAGAACAAATGAGTTCCCCTGACCAAGTCTTGATTTCCTCATCTGACAAATGAGGTAATATATCCCGAGGGGACTCTTTATGCACAATGCTGTCCACTGCCTGACAAGAGGTTTCTAACAGGAGCAAGCACCTATGACACTACAAACGGCCTTCTGGCCACTCTGCCTCTGTACTTTACGTTACGAGAGCTTGTACCATAGATGGCTTGAGCATAGCCTCGCAGCAAGTTAAATGGAGAATCTCAGACTGAAAAATCACACAGCTTCCCTGGGTCATTTCACCAGTCTCTGAATTTAGTGAAACCATACAATAAACTGGGCTCTGCGTGTGGGCGTGTGTGTGTGTGTGTGTGTGTGTGTGTGTGTGTGTGTGTGTGTGTGTGTTGCCGTAAACTGGACTTCTGCCCAGAACCAAGTAAAGAAGAAATCAATAGCCCAAGTTATATATGCTAATGTAATTTGGTGGGGAAAGCAGCACTGTGGACTCTGTTAGAACAACATTTTCTAGACTCCCAGAGTTGCCTGCAGACAACAAAGCAAACATCAGCAAAACCAGTCCTCATAGTAGGTATGAACCCTAGCTCACAGGGAAGTGTGAACCAAGTTCATGGGGCAGGGTGAACCCCCAACCCATCTGAAGGCCCATTAGCATTTCTGGTTCCACCACAAACAACTGAGGAGTTGTTATTTGAGGGGGTTGGACTCCCTTAGGAAGATGCACTTCACTGCAGAAGGTGGTTGCAGAGTGACTTTGTAAATCCCTGGAGAGGAAGAAGACAGGGAAAGTCGGCAAAGATTGAGCACACAATATTTCACATTCTACATAATGTAGGCAACAGTTCTGCTTTGGGGACAGTAGTCAAGACATTTGGAGAAACCTCTCGGAACACTTGAGAAAACAAGGACTTATACCTGTTACCACAGAGATAGTAATAGAACCAAGTTGAAGGCTAAGAACTGGTGAGGCTGTTCCATTATGCTCTGCTCCACATAGATGTTGGGGTCACAAGCAGGAGTGAAGCCAAGAGCTGCGGTCTTCCAGCCTGAGCCACAGCGCTCTCTGCGTTAATGCAAATCACAGAGCAAGAAAAACTAATCTGTTCTTTTCCTAGAGACATTAATCAAACCTATCAAGATACGCAAGATGGGGAGAGGGAGAGAAGGGAAAGAGGCAGGAAAGATGGAGAAGAAACGGGGACAGGGCAGGCGGAGGGAAGGAAGAGTGTGGTAAAAGATTTAAATGAAAAATATAGCTAATTTGCTTACTATTACCATGGGAAAATTAACGAGAAACATAAGTTTTCCAGGAAACTTTTAAGTAACTAAAAGCCTCTTGGGAGGTTCATTATTTGAAAACAGATACACACACACACACACACACACACACACACACACACACACACACACACACACTTCAAAATGATCATAGCAGCCCACTCAATTTTGACTGTGAATCCAGTTTTTACTAAGTGAAAATATTTACCCGATGAATGCACCTGTCATTTGCTGCTGTAAAGGAGCCGGATTCCAAGGGAGGCAAAGAATCCTTCAGTGACCCCATTATAGGAGGCAACTCCCAGAAGGCCTGGAGCCTAGCAAACACTACTCATAGGGCAGGAGCCAGGAGATGGAGTCCCAGGGAACAAGGATGAAACCAAGGTATGAGGAGGGAGGTGATTTTCTTTTTCTCTGGAACATATTAGCTGTAGTTCTGAAGGAAAAAAATGGAAAAATTCAATTTCTGAATCTGAGATGTTCATGCTAACGCCTGAGGCTTTGACAGGCTGTTGACTTCCCCAAGCTAATCCTGCTCATCGTTGGTCTCTCATAGACACCTCTTCGGTAGGCTGAGTCCCGAAGCTCTCAAGGCCTATGTGTGATTTGAGTGCTTCTTCAGTACTCTGCAGTCACTTCCATAGAACTGTCTGTCTCTGCTTCATCTCTCCCATGGATTGAAAGATTCCAGAAGAAAAGGGAAAGGCATATGAGGTGTCAGGACAACCCACTGTTGACACATATAAGGACTACCAAGGAACACAGTTCATATAACTGAAGTCCCTTGTCATGAGAGCAGGGAATGAGCCTCTCCCCAAGAGTAGAAGCAACACGGAAAAAAACATTACCATCTAAGACAGGTCCAGTTCTGGGGAGAGAAGGACACCAGAGTTGGTTATGAAGAAAGATGCCACAAGAATAAGGTGCCACCCGTCATCGATCACCACTAGTGGCCATTTCCTCTTCAAGCTGACTCAGCAAAGACACTGCTTGGTAGTTCTACATTAAAAAGTCAAAGTCCTTTACAGCGACACAAAATTGTCATTGAATGAAGAACGTAAATCCTGAGCACAGATTAATGGAACAGATGCAGGCAATCCTGAGTTCAAATCTCCATGTTCCTCCCAACTCCCAAAGAAGTAGATCACTTCATTTCTATGCCCTCGGTTTTCTTACCTGCAAACTAGAAATGATAACAGCTGCCACTGCAGAGTTATGCTGATTAGATTAAGTCACAAACGGCATATATTTGGCACTCTATTAAGTGGTATTTCTTGGTGATAGATGTGCATGTGTGACAATGTTTCAGCACCACTTAGAGCTATGATTCCCAAATATTTACTAAATGTGTTCCTGTTGTGTCACGCCGTGTAAAGACAAGCTACATTTTCTCTCCTTGGGGAAATTGCGCTGTACTCAGTTAAACAGACTCACATCCAGCTGCAGCACAAGGTTAAGACATTTGCCTGAGGTCCTCAGGTGGCAGAAGAGGGACAGAAATACAGATCTGATTATTTCTAGTTGCTCCTGTTCCCCATGGCTCTGCTTTAATGGGAATGAAAGATGGGTGCTTTCTTCAGTGGTTGTGTCTTTTCTACAGAAAGAAAACCAGAGAAGAAAATAGTATAATAAGATATTGCTGCATGGTTGCTTCCAATAAATGCACTGGAGGCTGTAACAGAAAGGAAACAGGGACAAAATGATGAGGTTATATTTAGTGTGCCATCCATGGTCATCCAAACCAGAACTGGGACCAGTAAGGACTACAGAGACATTTCCTCAAGAGCAGGAAATACTAATAGGCTTCTAGGCTGGTCCTGCCCATCAATGATTCTTTGCAACAAAACAGATGGCTATTAAAAAAGGAATGGGGAACAAGCCAGAGAAAAATCCTGTGTAGACAAGTGTAGTCTTCACATCTCATCAAGGAAACTTCTCTTTGCAAAAGATAGAGTTCCACTACAGAAAACCACAACCAATCAAAATGCAGAGTTGTGTAGCCAAATTCCAGTGGATGTATCTACAACACACTTCCAAACCTAAGGCTTAAGAAACATTGAAGAAGAGGGAGCAGAAAGATTGTAAAAAGCCAGAAGACCAGGGAGTTACCTGTGAGAACATGTCTCCTACTAACATCAGAAGCTACACGCATAAAGTCTCCCCAACATGACCACCCAAAACATGACCACCCAAATGTGAGCTGAGCAAGGATGACATCAATGGACGTGCCAAACTGGATGAGGAGAAACCCAAAGGGCATCAACCCTACACAAAGAGGTATAGACAACTGGGGAAGGCTGGGAGCAGGAGAGGCTGCCTTCCCCAGGAAAGAGCCCAACAGCTGGCTATCCGGGGCCAAGTGATCAGCCCTGAAAACATATACAGGTACCATGATAGAGACTGAACAGGCTCTATTCAGAAATAAATATACACATATGTATGCAATTTAAAAAGAGTGAAAAAGGAGGTCATGAATTTGAAGGAAAGTAGGTAGGGGTATATGAGAGGTTTGGAGAGAGGAAAGGGAGACAGAAATGTTATAAACAAATTATCATCTCAAAAAGAAAAAGAAAAAATCCTGTATGAAATGGTGCTGAGTGGAGGCTTCCACTGGTAACTGCTTGTCTTGTAAGCATAGAGACCGAAGTCTGATCCCCAGAATACACACAAAAATTAATTAATTAATTAAAAACATCTGAGGGCATCTGTCACATGCTGAAGTCTCAGCACTGGGAAGGCAGTGGCCAATTCTTGAGGCTCACTGGCCTGTCTATCTACCTTAATTGTTGAGTTTCAGGCCATTGAAACACCTTGTCTCACAAAACTGGAAAGGGGCTAGAGAGTCGGCTCAAAGAGTAACTTTTCTTTTCTTTTTTTTCTTTTTTATTTTCTTTTTTTACTAGGTATTTTCTTCATTTACACTTCAAATGCTATCCTAAAAGTCCCCTATACCCTCCCTCTGCCCTGCTCCCCAACCCACCCACTCCTGCTTCCTGACCCTGGCATTGCCCTCTACTGGGGCATATAATCTTCGCAAGGCCAAGGGCCTCTTCTCCCAATGATGGCCAACTAGGCCATCTTCTGATACATATGCAGCTAGAGACATGAGCTCTGGGGGTACTTGTTAGTTCATATTGTCGTTCCTCCTATAGGGTTGCAGACCCCTTCAGCTCCTTGGGTACTTTCTCTAACTCCTCCATTGAGGGCCCTGTGTTCCATCCAATAGATGACTGTGAGCATCCACTTCTGTATTTTCCAGGCACTGGCATAGCCTCACAAGAGACCGCTATATCAGGGTCCTGTCAGCAAAATCTTGTGGCGTATGCAATAGTGTCTGGGTTTAGTGGCTGATTATGGGATGGACCCCCACGTGGCGCAGTCTCTGGATCGTCCTTTCTTCCATCTCAGCTCCAAACTTTGTCTCTGTAACTCCTTCCATGGGTATTTTGCTCCCCATTCTAAGGAGGAACAAAGTATCCACACTTTAGTCTTCTCCTTCTTGAGTTTCATGTGTTTTGCAAGTTGTATCTTGGGTATTCTAAGTTTCTGGGCTAATATCACTTATCAGTGAGTGCATATCATGTGAGTTCTTTTGTGATTGGGTTACCTCTCTCTGGCTGGAGAGTTAGCTCAAAGAGTAACTTTTCATTTGTAGACAATGAAAAGTCAGTTCCTAGTACCTACATGGTGGCTCACAATCATCCGCAACTCCTATTTCAGGAGAACTGATACCCTCTTCTGACCTCCATGAGCTCTAGGCATGCATGTGGTATATTCATATATACAGCAAAAAAATCTATTCAAATAACACCCACAAGATACAAATATATATACATGAATGTATACGTATATGTGTGTATATGTATGTATGTATATATATATATATATATATATATATATATATATATATATATATATATATATATATACATGTATATGTGTGTGTGTTTGTACATACATATCAAAAAATAAAAAATGGAGATGGGTCGCTGAATAAACCCATTTCTTGAGTCTGAATCCCTCAAGGCACTATGCCCACCATTGGAGACAGACAGATCCTGGGAGCACACCCTAGCATGAGTTTTGTGCAGGGTGATAAATATGGATCTATTTTCATGCTTCTACATGAAGACATTCAGTTAAACCAGCACCAGTTGTTGAAGATTCTTTCTTTTTTCCATTGTATGGTTTTTGCTTCTTTATCAAAAAATCAAGTATCTGTAGGTACGAGTTGGTTTCTGGATCTTCAGTTAAATTCCACTGATCAGCCCATCTGTTTTTAAAGCAAATGTCATGCATTTCTTACTACTATTGCTCTATAGTATAGTTTGAGGTCAGGGATGGTGATTTCTCCAGAAGTTCTTTTATTATACAGGATTATTTTCACTATCCTAACTTTTTATTTTTGCATATGAAGTTAAGAATTGCTCTTTCAAGGTCTGTAAAGACTTATGTTGGAATCTTGATGGGAATTGCATTGAATCTGCAGACTGCTTTTGGTAAGATGACCAGTTTTACTATGCTAGTCTTGCCAATCCATGAGCATGGAAGATCTTTACATAGAACAGATTGGGAAGAGAGCTTCACCAACCCTACATCCAAAAGAGGGTAAGATATATCCAAAATATAATTTTTTTAAAAACTCAATTAGGTACCAACAAACCAAATAACTCACTTTTTAAAATGGGGTACAGAGCTAAACAGAGTGGATCCATCCCATAATCAGCCTCCAAACGCTGACACCATTGCATACACTAGCAAGATTTTGCTGAAAGGACCCTGATATAGCTGTCTCTTGTGAGGCTATGCCAGGGCCTAGCAAACACAGAAGTGGATGCTCACAGTCAGCTATTGGATGGATCACAGGGCCCCCAATGGAGGAGCTAGAGAAAGTACCCAAGGAGCTAAAGGGGTCTGCAACCCTATAGGTGGAACAACAATATGAACTAACCAGTACCCCCCAAAGCTCGTGTCTCTAGCTGCATATGTATCAGAAGATGGCCTAGTCGACCATCATTGGAAAGAGAGGTCCCTTGGTCTTGCAAACTTTATCTGCCTCAGTACAGGGGAACGCCAGGGCCAAGAAGTGGGAGTGGGTGGGTAGGGGAGTGGGGGGAAGGGTATGGGGAACTTTGGGGATAGCATTGGAAATGTAAATGAAGAAAATACCTAATTAAAAAAATAGAAATGTTTAACATCCATAGTCATCAAGGAAATGCAAATCAAATCTCTGAGATTCCATCTTAACCCAGGTGATAGCACATGCTGGTGAAGATTGGAGCAAGGGGAACACTCCTCCATTGTTGGTGGAAGTGAAAACTTGTACAATCACTTTGGAAATCAATCTGGTGGTTTTTCAGAAACACTGGTTAGTATGATTCTGAGGAGGAAGGGCTTGAATATTAGAAAAATCATTAGTAATTTATAGGCACAAAAGGTGAAAGCTTAGATGTGTAGGATCCCCTGGAATCAGTGGACTTTCTTTCCTATGTTGTGATATTTTCATGTGCTATTGGAAAAAATTAAAAATTCAGCAATCACCAAATTACCAAAGCCCAACTCTACTTGCAAAACACTCTCTAGAACTCAAATGTGTTTCCCCAGACTTCAGCAATTCTACTTCCCCTGAAAACTCCATTTACAGATGGGAAAACAGTTCAGTGGTATTAGGTAACTTGATTATAGTAAATAAAATAAAGTTCTTTTCACACTTTAGTAAGTAAATCTACTTAAATGGGCCTGAGAGTAAATTAACCTCTCATGCGTTCCTAAGACAGAATGTGATTAAAATGACGTTTGATTGGATGTATTGTGTCAGTTCCTATGTTGACGCTGAGTTTAACATAACAGCCTTTATGCCTTTTAAAAAGTACAGATCTGGAGTAATACCCAGATGACATATGTACCCATTGTTGACTGCAGCAAAGTTTCTCAACCTGTAGGTTGTACCTTTCATGTAAATGAATGTGAGGTGATGAAACTTTGGTAACCCCAAAAGTTTTCTTAATGAGAAACAATCAGAAATAATTTAAGATCTAATGCACAATGCATCTGCGATGTTTCTGCCAGTGCTGATCCTTGTTGCATTGTGTGGCTTTAAGGCAGCCTTGGCTCTGAACGTGTGACATGCATACTCCATAGTGTGCATGTGGTCACACTATGTATGACCAGCAGTGGTGCCTGGTGCTTTGGCTGAGATTCAGTAGTATTGAATGGTAGGAGGTATAATATGTTTTACTCAATTACAAAGTTTTCTGTTCCTATAATAATATAATGGCTTCAATATGAAAAACATAGACTTTTAGAATTTTCTTACCATCATACCTGAGTATGTAATTATCAAAATCGTCAAACTCGGTAATGTATTGTGTTAGACAAATAAGCACATACATCTCAATAGAGTATAAAGTTGCTTTTGGTCTTTAATAAATGCTAAGGTTATTTGTGTACAAAAAGAGAGAGAGAAAAGAACCTTTGCTTTTTGTTTAATTTGTTTTATTGGTTTGGCTTGGTTTGGCTTGGTTTGGCTTGGTTTGGCTTGGTTTGGTTTGGTTTGGTTTGGTTTGGTTTGGTTTGGTTTGGTTTGGTTTGGTTTGGTTTGGTTTGGTTTGGTTTTGAGGGAAGGTCTCATATAGCTCAGGCTGACTTTGAACTGTGTGTGAAGCTGAGGATTACCTTAGACTCCTGATTCGCTTGCCTCTGATTCCTAAGTATTAAGATTCTCGGCACATAGTACAATGGGCAAACGATCATGTTTTCAAGAAGAATGAGTGAAACCAGAGATTATAAGTGTTCCTCGGAGAACAGAACTAAAAGTTAGTATGGGAGACTGTGTAGGGAGCCAGCCCGTGGAGATAAAGCCTTCTGTACAAGGATGTCTAACTGTACATCATACTTTCAGCAGAATCAAAATTTGGGTAAGGTAGAGACTGACTGGATATAGAAGGCCTGTGCTTGCATCTCAGCTCTACCAGAATGTTGACTCTGTGGTTCAAACAGACAAGTCACTGAGTCTGCCTGGGTTTCTCATGTTCCCTCACCTGCAAAGGAACCATGTGTGCATCACAGCAAACATGAGCTAATACCATTAGACATAGGTCAGACCCAGCACAGAGACCTTAGAATACAGCCTATGACAAAGCTTTCTGAGGACTACACTTTGTGCCTGGGCTTTGTTACTGTACTTCTCTCTCAAGCATCCTTTCACATAGGACTTGACCACATTATTCTCTAGGGAACAGAAAGATGTGTGGAGAGGAGATAGAGCATGCTCACTGCAGGCCTAATTGTCAGTCACCCTTGTCCTAGCCCGAGCTTGAGGGAATCACTTTCTTCTCCTGATGGAGTTTTCTCATCCTTAAATGTAAGGGCAGCAACTTATAAGCTCTAAGGTCCCTTGGGTCTCAATGCTCTATATTCTCTCAGAAGAGCCCCTTCCTGAGGCTGGGAGACAACCCAGAGCTCTGGAACATTTTATCGCCCAATTAACAGCATTTATCCAACATTTTTGTCAGGTATATACTTCGATTCCTAGCATTCTGAGCCAATTCTGCGATTCAGACTTCTTGGACAACTCCAGTGTTTCAACAGTCTTCAAATACACGACATCAAGCATGCCATTTTCCCTTCATCTACCAACTTTGTACTTTTATCAAAAAAATAAAATAAAAAAGAAGAAGAAGAAGAAGAAGAGGTACTGAGTCCATCTGGCATGATTTGCTTTGAATAAAAGCCCATCTGCTTATTATTTTCTAATTTCATTGTCCTCTCAAATGTTTACAGTGGCTTCTTTCAATATTTATTGCACTGTGTTTCTAATTACTGAGCCAGATTATCCACACAAGCTTGGTGGGGTACCATGCTAGGATGGAGGTACCTCTCTCCTTTTCATCTCCACAGTTATTTCCTCTAGAGGGACAGTGTGGCCCTCAGCCGTCATTACAGAGCCCTAACGTGATGATGTGAAGACAGATTCTGACAATCGAATCCTTTATCCCCAGTCTCCCTGAGGACTTGCAAAGCAGCCTCTGATGAATTTTTGCCAGCCTCAACACCATTAATGTCATTGCAAGGATGGAGATAATTATCTGATTTATTATCTTGAGGTTGCCATCATCCTGGGGCAGTGAGATCACTGGAAACAGAAGGCTCATCTCTGGTTTGGGAAGTCCTGGGGGGGGGGGGGGGTCCAAATGATGGTATCTCTAAAAGGCAAGGGATGTGGTAATCTCTGGTATGGAAATATTTCCAACTGGTTCTTTTGAAAATACTATTCCAAATCCAACATGATATTATAGATCTATTTAAAAATTGAAATACTTTTCACCCAAAATGAGTTCCTACTTCCAATTCCCAGGTCTAATGTCCCAGCAGTGCTTTTGCTCTTCTCGTCCAGAGGCTTTGCTCACTCCCCACACCCAAACAGCTCTTTGCATTCCCTTTCTGCAGCATCTTAATGCTTCACTCTGTCCCTCGCTCCCATCCCCACGCCTGTACCTTATCTCAACCCCAGGTTAAATATCTCTATTCTCTCAGGACTCCGTCTTGCAGTCCCCCCATGCCGCATCCACCATGACACTACCCCCAATACAATGCACCTAGAGTACGTCTTCACTTCTTCATTCTCTGGCTCCACAATGTCCTCTGCAAGTGTCCTTTGGCCTGCAGGACGATCCCTGGTCTTGGTGGCTTTGGAGAAATCTGCTCTCTGGCCCTATGCCTGCAACTGGCTGTGCATCCAGCTGCTGCCCCAGATCTTCCTTCCAGACAAACAGAGGGTGCACCGGGCTCTGTATTCTCAGTTTCTGCCCACTGGAACTCTGTATGAATGAGTAAATGTTTGCAAATGAAATAAGATAAAATTTGAGGTGAGTTCCTAGTGTGGACACTTAGGTGTGCGGGGTAAAAGAAAATGTGCACTGCCTCTTTGTGGGAGTTTTTTTTGTTGTTGTTGTTAGAGTGTGCTTGATTCTGATGTCCCCCATAAATTCTTGCAAAATGTTGCTATTATGCAACTGACTAGATAGATCCCATCTCACCCTCTTCTCACTCAGCGATTCCAACAGAAGTTCTATTGCACATATGCACATAAAATGTGTACACTCAGAAACCAGCAGATCTTATACAGCAGAGATAGCAGGTTAAAACAGACTTTGGAATCAATTAGAACTGGGTTCATAACCCAGCTCAGAGATTTACTAATGCTGCAACATGGGCATATTAACACTTCTAAGACCATTTACTGATCAGTAAAATGAGATAGATTCCATCACTCACAGGATCCATGAGAAAATTGAACTTAACACACCATAAGTACCAGCACACACAGTCCCTAGTATTTAGGCTCAGTCATAGCCACCTCTACTGGAATTCAATACCAACACAATCTGTCCCATCCACTCTAAGGATTTTCACTGGATTGGTCCATCCTCTCCTGATTGACAAGTCTCTCTGCCAGCCTCCTGAAATCCTGTTCTGATGGTGTCTGAGACTAGAAACTATAATGGCAGCCTGACATCAAGCCAGTAATTCTAGCTTACTGCAAAGCACAGCTATTTGGTGTTCCCCATCAAGGTTATATTCCTCTGGCTGTTCAACTGTCCAGGTTCCTGCAGCTCCAACAGGTAGAAGGCCTTGGTTCTCCTCTAAGCACAGTACCCTTGATCTTTTCTTGTCACCAGCTGCCAGTAGAGACTTCAAAAGAGTGAGCAACATTCACTCTGAACCATGACAGCTCATAGCAAATAGACAAGAGTGATGGCTGCCAAAAGCGAGTTAGTCTTTACCTGAACTCTGGAGTCAGACTGCTGACAATTGCACCTGACCTAGACATTTCTTAGTAAGATGGTCTTGTTCATGTAGCTTAACTTCTCGGTGCCTTGTGTCTTGATCTATACAAGGAAAACAGTAACGTTCAAATGAGTTACCCTGCAGGGAACAGTTATAATTCTGTGTGGCATATAGCATATAGTCAGTGATATTAGCTGGACTATTAATGACTAAAGTCTCCCAACATCTGCCTCTGGCACATTTCAATCAGTAGCTGATGAGCTGGCTCCCTATGACACAGTCTTCTTCAAAACAGCCTGCGTGTCCGTCATGTGCACCATGTGCACATGTACACACATGTGCATCATAGCAAGAATTGGGGAAAGAGAAAACTCATTCCCTAGAGCCCTCACACTTGACAATACAGGTACAGAGTTAGGAGAGAATGTAGGAAATAAGAAGATGAACAGGTGCTGGACCAAGGAAAGACTTTGGGCTTTGTTGTATACTTTTGGTTTCACCCTGGGATCAAAGAAGAAAGAGTAAGTAGGGGAGCAAGATGATAACTTCTGAGTTCAAGTATAATTAAGAGGATTTCTGCTGTAGAAAAATAATGGAGATGAAGCAGTGATCATCTGGATTTGTAATAATCCAGGTGAAAGTTTATAAGAACCTGAACTAAGGACCTGTCAGTAGGGTTAAGAGAAATGAAGATATTCCAGAATTATTTAGCAGATTAGATCATCAAGATATGAGGACTAGTTAGAGAAGTTAGGGAGTGGAGGGAGAGGGAGCAGATGGATAAATCCAAGTTTCCTGTCATATGAATGGAAAGCCAAGTCTCATTTTCTGAGTTAAAAATCCCAAGAACACTTGGATTTAGGTAATGTTTTTTATATGTTATATTATAGATATTCTTCATTTTAAGATAATGGTAAAATAATATGGACTGAAAAAAAAACCTCCTCGGGACCTCAAGTAGACAAATTTCATATAGCAATAAATCTTCACTCAATGTATAGATCTACTACAGTAGTTCAGTCTTCAAGAAATCACAAACTATACTAAGAGGACCAGGTAGAGGGGAAAACTTGTGAAGTAAAGACTCGGGTACAGGACAAAGGTCTGTAGATCAAATAAGAGCCTGTGGTTAGAAAACCATTGGACAGGTGACTCTGAGTCAGGCAACCACAAAGGGGAAGCAGTCACTGGGACTTTGGGGCTTCTGCTAATAAATACCACACTATTAGAGTCATAAAGGACCGCGCCTTGGAGTTGATCCCATGTGAAGCTGCTACAGTTTCCAACTGCGAAAAGGTCAACATTAGTTCATTTCCCATCTTGGTCATTCTGGGACATTCAAAGTTCTTTTGTCAATTTCTACTAACTGGAACCAGAAACGTCCATAAAAGAAAATAGAAGATGACGGCTCAGAAATGAGTTTTGGAGAGAAGGGAAGTATCAAGCCAACAAGTGTGACTTGCAGTTAGAAGCAATAAGCAGTTACTGGAGCCTTTTAGATGGCGCCAGAGTGAGATGAAAGCAAATGTTTGGAGGAGTAAGATGACAACAGCCCTGTGCAAAATGCATTGACTTGGCTGAAATCCACTCGAGTAGTAAAACATCGCTGCCATTCTAATTAGACCTTGCACTTCAACACATCCCTGCATCGTTAAACTCTGCCCCTCTAAACCCCTGGTAATACTGCTTGCTAAGGGCTCTTAGCTCTCATTTCAGTGAGTTTTCAACTACAGGAGACATTGAGTTTGGGAATTAGTCAGCATTTATCTTTGGGGCCCTTGCTGTTTTCAGAGTCCAGAAGAAATGGAGTCCTAGCATGGAGTTCCGGAAACACCTGTGATGCTTCGTACCCTGAAAACAGTGAACCGTCCTGTACAGTGTACCTCCTGCCCCAAATGCTACCAGCATCCCTCCCTCGAAACAGAGAATCTCATCAGTTTTGCTTCTCCTATCTTTGTCTCCTACAAATTTTCCCCTTCTATTTATCACCAGGCATCCTGCCAATGCCTGATTAGCAGGTTAAATGGTCACTCTACTGTCATCAAACTCCTTCTCCCTTTCAGGAGCCACTGGGAGAAAGCCAAGGTCCATTATTGACCTAGTTCCATAGCTCTTAGGACTTCCACGGTACTTGGCAATGGTTTCTATTAGCTGGCTCTCCTGTCAACACATCAATTGAGTTACTGTTGTTATTATCAGTGAGCAAGTGGAAAGACCCGAGCCCTGAAGATGTGGGAAACTGTCTGTGTCGCTTACACTTAGCTCACACAGACTTGGAGAAGCTGGTTTAGAAGTCATAATGATTCTTTCAAACCCCTGTGAGACTCATTTAGGGACCACTCGCAACTGAGTTCTAGCATAAAATACCCCTTTCCTTTGAGAGGTTAAATACTTTGATGACCAAGTTACAATAAGTGAATGTCCTTCTTCATCAGTTTCCAACGTATTATTAAAGCTATATTCACATTTTTAAGCATCTTACATGACTGAATATTTTAGGGCAAACATTTTTTAAGGATTTGTGTGTGTGTGTGTGTGTGTGTGTGTGTGTGTGTGTGTGTGTGTGTGTGTGTGTTCACGCGCACGTACGCATGTCCACACCACATGAATATAGGTTCCCATGGAAACCACAAGAAGTCAGATCTCCCTGGAGCTAGAATTACAGGCAGTTGTGAGGCACCCAACAAGGGCTCTGGAAACTGGTCTTCTGGAAGAGCAGCAAGTGCTCTGAAGTGCTGAGCCATCTCTCCAGGCCTGTTTCTGTGCAGTGTCCTGGTTCTTTTTTTTTAATGTTTGTTACTTCTTGTTACTATTATCACTGGCCTCTTTTATGGAATATCATATATTACTAATAGACTGTCTTAAGGGAATTCAGCCTTATTCTCTGTATGACTCCAATCACAATGAAGTCATCTGGGTTATGACAACTACTTAGAAAATATTTGCTGATAGATTGGTGACCAGGTTGGGGTTTCAGTTCTACAGTATACAAGGGAGTACTTATTAGGATCTGTCACCTTCATCCAAAGTTTACTTTTTGAAAAACACATTGTCTTATTTTGGGGGAACTATTGTTATGGTGAAACACCATGACTGAAAGCAACTTGGGGAGAGGAGGATTTGTTTCATGAATAGTTCCATATAACCGTTCATCATCAAAAGCAATGACGGCAGAAACCTGCAAGCCAGTCCTAATGCAGAGGCCATGGAGGTGTGCTACATACTGCCTTGCGCCCTATGGCTTGCTCAACTGCTTTCTTATAGAACCTAGGACCACCAGCCTAGAGATGGTACCACCCACAATGGCATGGTTCCTCCCCCACCAATCACTAATTGAGAAAATGCTTTACAACTGGATCTCATGGAAGCAGTTCCTCAACTGAGGCTCCTTCCTCTGTGATGACTCTAGTTTGTGTCAAATTGACACAAAACCAACTAGTACAATAACTTATTTTGACCAGTAAAGTAGGTCAGATATGACCATGTGGCAGTTCCAGGTCTAGGCCTTATAGGAACTGGAGTGAGATGTTTTTTGGTTGGTTGGTTGGTTGGTTGGTTGGTTGGTTGGTTGGTTGGTCATTATTTGTTTGTCATATTAAGTTTTGGTTGACTGGATGGGTGGGTAGGTGAGTGAGTGAGCGGATGGCCAGTTGTCTGGTTAGGTGAGCCCACTTTGGAGCCCCAACTGGCCTCACTAAGTAGCCCAGGTTGCCTCAAACTTGTGATTTTTCCTGTCCTTCCTACCAAGTGCTGGAATTAAAGGCACGTGCCATCACATCTAACAAAACTCAATATTTTTATGAATTCCTATGGGAACTTTTTTCATGCAAGAAACTAGTAAAAACGAGTTTAATTCACTACTCAATGATAAGATTCGCCTGGCCTTGTCTGTCTTCACAATTAGACAGCAATAGTCAACCATCAAACATTTATGGAGGAGGCATTCAAGACCAACCAATGCCTGGTTGATACAACAGCTGATGACAGGCATAGAAGCCAGTCTAAGATCACCAAGCCTACTCCAGGTGAGCATAGCAACCAACTACCCACGGTCTCATGGCTGTTGTTTCAAGGTCTGGGTTTTGAGATTACTTGGCATCATTTAGACAATAAAAATCTAAGTTTAAAGGTATCTTTTTAACCATGCTCAAACTTAATAGGAAACCATCTTAATTTAAAATGTTTAGATAATGTCAAACAACCTGCAATTTTTTCAATATATTTATCCAGAGTCATGAAAGAATAAGCTAAAGTGGGTGACAAAATTTTCAGATAATTGATGGTTTCCTCTTAAAGTATGAAATCTCTTATTTAATGTAACTATTTCTATGGTAATCTTTCTAAACCCCATTATGCAAATATCTATGCTACCTACATTAGCATAATACTTAAATTCTGTCCTTAGCTTTTCCTTAATGGTGTTATTAATAAATATGCTATCCAAAAGTACTGCTCCTCTGGGAGTATTGAAATACATTGGACAACTGTCTCAATGTTAGATGGGCCCAGACCATTCACTCTCTGTACTGAATAGCATGCATACGTTGCTGTGACCCCTTTAAGAGATGTCTACCATTTCTTACTCCTGGGAGATAAGCTTATCTCTAGGTGCTTTTCTTTTTCTCTTTCAATCTAGTATAGCTGCAAAGCCCTATAACCATAGAAACATATTTATTATTTTAAATTATTCCAAATTAAAGAAACTCTTAAGTGACTCAAACACCAAAATATTCTACCCTGAAGCAATGCATACATAAAGAAGTAACAAAGACTTATATCTTTCCCTTGCAAACATGTTAGCTGCTGAGCTAGATGGTAACCTCTAGAGTAAATAAGCTTTAGATAAAAATAACAAGATGTAAAAATTATAAAATAAAATAGATTGATCGACTCATGACGTATAGAGTAAATAGGCCACATAAATGTATATATCACTAGAGTTATGACTATATAGTTACAACTATAAATTGTGTGTGTTCATATGTCTAATATATACATTTCATATTTATCTAAGCAATGTGAAAAATAAACATTAATATCGATCCTACTGGAATCTATATCACTAGAAAATTCAAACCAGAGGAAAAATAAGCCAAGAAGTAAGGTATTTCTAAAATGATGACCCCTCACTGGATGCAGCACTCTGGAGAGCTGGTCCCATCTCCTAGCAGCAGCAGCACTCAGGAGAGCATGACCTACATCTCAACCAGGCAGCACAGTGGAGCTGCTCTGGTTGCACAAGGGTGTGGGTGAGCCACCCAAGGGTGTGAATGTGGAAGAGTTGACCCTGTCACTCATCTGCCATGAGGTGGCATGTGTGCAGAAATGATGCACCCTACCCTCAACACCTCCAGCAGACAGGAAAGCTGCCCACGGAGTAATGAGTTCGGGAGAGCTGAACTGCCCCTCACCAGCTGCAGCACTCTGGAGACCAAGCCCTGAACCTGGCCTAGACAGCGACAGAGCTGACCCTGGTTGGGGGTTGGGAGGTGAGCTAACCTGAAAATTGAGAGCATGGGAGAATTGGCTCCATCATTCCTCTGCCATGAGGTGGACTGGAGGGGATGGAAATGATGCCGCCCCTACCTTTCACTGCCTGCAGCTGTTGGAGAAATGGCCTTGAGGTAACAAGAGTAGATAAGCTAGCCCTGTCCCTTGCTAGCTGTAGCACTTGGGAGAACGGGCCCTGCACCTCACCTGAGCAGCATAGTAGAGATGGCCCTGGTTGAGACGCAGGTGAGCCAGCCCTGGGAGTGAGAGCATGGGAGAGCTGGCCCTGATATCCCTCTGCTGTGAGGTGGTGGGTACGGGGATGATGCCCTCCAACTCTCTTGCCACCTGCAGTAGCCAGGAGAGTTAGCACTAGGTTCATGAGAGTGGGATACCTAGCCCTACCTCACTGGATGTCGCGCTCTGGAGAGTGGGCTCTGCACCGATCCTGGGAACACGGGAGAGCTGGCTCTGATGGCAAAGGCACAGTGAGCCAGCCCCAAGAGTATGAAAGCAGGAGAGCTAAACCAGCCTCTCACAGGTTGCAGCACTTGGCAGAGTGGACCCTTCACCTTGACTGGGCAGCACAGTGGAGCTGACTCTAGAGGCTTGGGTGTGGGTGAGACAGTCCTAAAGGCATGAGAGCGGGAGAGCCATGAGGCAGTGAGTGCCCCTGCCTTCTGCTGATGGCAACTTTGGGTGGACTCACGGGAGCAGTGCTGCAGAGCTTGTACTGGTGGTGTGGATTAGAAAGAGCTGGTAGGTTCAACAGCTCAGCTACAACCCAGGCCCAGATCCAGGGTGATCTGAGGTGGTCCACCCCAATGTCTACGTCATCTGTGAACAATTGTGGTGAATGACAGGACTAGTCCTGCTGATCCAAAGCTGCAGGATCTCCATGGGGATAACTGAGAGGAGTCCCAATGAAGACCCAATATTGATGATGTCACAGAAGCCAGAGAGACCTCAAACCAGACCAATGACTCACTGCAATGAACATTTGCAAGTCAAGATGTATGGACAGAGGGATATATTGTGGGACACACTGAGACATCCTGCAGTTTCCACAATGAGATGTTCTCTATGCTTTATTTTGGTGGTGGTGGTGGTGGTGGTGGTGGTGGTGGTGGTGGTGGTGGTGGTGGTGGAATAGTGTGTGTTTTATTTTGAGGGGAGGCTGCAAGGGTGAAGGGCAGGTATGAGGGCACAGGGAGATGAGCAAGACTAGGGTGCATGGCTTGAAATTCACAAAGAATGAAATTTTAAAAGTAATTCTGGACACAATAATTTAATAAATAATGATGTCTGTGTACTCTAGAAAAAAAAAATCAGTCAGGCAGTGGTGGCGCACGCCTTTAATCTCAGCACTTGGAGGCAGAGGCAGGCAGATTTCTGAGTTCGAGGCCAGCCTGGTCTACAGAGTGAGTTCCAAGACAGCCAGGGCTACACAGAGAAACCCTGTCTCGAAAAACCATAAATGTTATAACTAACTAAGCTACTATGTACATGAAACATAAAGTAAAGATGTGCAGTCCTCTCTCTCTCTCTCTCTCTCTCTCTCTCTCTCTCTCTCTCTCTCTCTCTCCATAGCTCTATTCTCTGGTACTTTAGGCCTCCTTTCTCTTTCTCTAAAACCCTCTCTCTTCCCCACCATGCAGTTACTTGTCACCAAGTGGCTAAGTGACTTCTTAGTCTGCTTAACTCAAATGGCATTGCTTTCTTCTTCTTCTTCTTCTTCTTCTTCTTCTTCTTCTTCTTCTTCTTCTTCTTCTTCTTCTTCTTCTTCTTCTTCTTCTTCTTCTTCTTCTTCTTCTTCTCCTCCTCCTCCTCCTCCTCCTCCTCCTCCTCCTCCTCCTCCTCCTCCTCCTTCTTCTTCTTCTTCTTCTTCTCCTCCTTCTCCTCCTTCTCTTCCTCCTCCTCCCCCCCTCCCCCTCCCCCTTCCCCTCCTATTCTTTTTTCTTCCTCCTCCTCCTCCTCCTCGTCTTCTTTCCTCCATTCTCCTCCTCTGGACAACTGTTGATATTTACAGCTTGTCAGTCCTGGGGTTTTTTCTTTCAAACTAATAAAATCATCCTCGGGCTTCTACTTGGATTCATGCTTAAATTCTTTTATTAATAAACAAAGACCCTGAACAGTGAACACAAATTTCCCTGGTATCAGGCCCATGCATGGATGCTACAGCAGCTTCTCAGAGGATAAAACCAATAACCGTACCCAGGGAAAAGAAAAACAGAGACAGCTTCAGTGTTTTTCTTGCAACGTCCTCTTCCCTAGGTTGTTTTCTATCCTTCTGTGGCTGGCAGGTGGCATGTGGTAGGAGGTAAATAATATATGTTTAACTCCCCGTCTTCTCTCTTTGAGCACAGGATTCTTTCAGGTTCCAGCGAAGGAAGGAAAACAGACAGAGGGGCTTGATGGCTTAGGCCCACAGTCCCCAGGCACAAGAGCAGGTACCACACTATCTTTGATCATGTGGTACCCAAGCAGTTGCTTTTCTGAGGAAAGGCGCCACCCAAAGCTGCTAAGATTTTAAATCAGAGTTAACTCTTTTTAACAAGTTGATTTCTAAGGACCTTTTATTTCTGACAAAACAGGGAGCCACAAATCCACTGACCAGGCTACACTTGGGCAGGACAAGATAGTACCAAAGCCATTTTCCCCCTCCCAGTTTCTCTGAATGCTTCAAGAGAAGAGTGTCACTGGCAACAGGCATACCTCCACATTTACTCTCCTTCTCTCAGGAGTTCTTTCCTACCGACAGCTTTTACATAGGAGCCAAAGGGAGATGAGACTGAGATCCAGAGTCGCCACTTACTATTCCCAGTTATAACTGATCATATGGGATACAGACTTCACTTTCTGCAGTGAGACCATGGGATTCCTTACTCCTCTGCTTCTTTGCTTCCTATTTGGGGTCTATGTGCCTCAATGCACTTTCTCCTGCCTAAGTGCTACCATAGCAAGCCCCCAGACCCTATAGTCCTCCAAACCTTAACACAACTGAGCCCATCATTGGAAGTACCAATCAGGCCATAAATGCAGCACACAGACAGCACCACCTGCCAAAATAGAAAACAAAGACTTAATTCATCAAAACCCACAGTTCTGGGAAAGTCTCTAAATGTACTAACCTTGCTTTTTGGCTTTGGGCTAACTGTTCTAGTATATCAACCCGGAATGTGGTTTTGTGTTTAAAAGCTCACCCTAAGAAAAGGCTCTGGCTGATTGGTGGTGGCACACACCTTTAATCCCAGCATTCAGGAGGCAAAAGCAGTCAGCTCTCTGAGTTGGAGTTCAGCTTGGTCTACAGAGCAAATTCAGGACAGCCACACTCTGCAGAGAAACCTTGTCTCCAAAAAGGGGAGGTCTCAGGCATACACTAGGATCCTGAACACCCAATGTAGTCACTTGCTGACTAATAAAGACTTTCCATTTTCTTAAACCTGTGTTCAAGTAATCTCTGATGGATACCCATAACACTAGTATCTCCTGCTATCTGCATGCTAACATAACTTGGGTGCTTTTTTTTTTAATTAAGGGGGATGATTGTTCACATTTAATCAGTAAGTTACATGAATCTCATGGGGATTCATGCCCTGGCTTTGTGAGGATGTCCAAGACTCATTTTATCATGGACCTAAGCTCACCACAGTCAGAAAGTAATCATGGGCCTCTGCTACCATCTTGGTGTACCATCTGATGGTGTCAAGAGTCATGGGACTTGTCCACCATCTTGTTTAATGACTTCATTGAGATGGTAGCAACTATGTGACTTTGTCACCCTGTTAGTTAATGCAATCACATGGTATAAACCAAATTAGCAGCACCCATAAAACTCCTTGACACCACTGAACCTTCGGGGCATTGCTATACTCCTAGAATTTCCAGCCCATCAGCCAGGCAGACAAGTATCCCAATTCTCTTCTCTCAGATTTTCTTTTTGGTCTTTTACCTTCTTAGATGCCTAATAGGACCATAAAACAGAAGACCCAGATGGGCACTGTTGTCATGAGATAAGGTCATACATGAGATAAGGTCAATGCATTTCCTATACCAGATTAAGAAAGTCATACCAGGCCTCCATGGTGTGTGCTTTGATTCATTGCTTTGCATGATATAATTTTTAAGTTATGGGGTTGGGGCTTAGAGTCTCCTCAGCCATATGCCCCCCCCCAACACTGGCTAGCTAACAAAAGGAACTGAGAGCTTAACCTGGAAACTCATGAAAGCTGCTGGAGCCCAGGGTCAAATCTTGAGAAATCTTCAATCCCTACAAGGACTCCAAAGCTAGTGTCCAGTGCTAGACAAGTCACCACTACTCGTCAGCTTCTACAGTCGAGGCATGATCAGACTACTTGGTCCAGAGACTAGAGATGAGAGATCTATTGGGTCTTAACAATGCCTGCCTAGCATCCAGGCTTGTTTTCCTCTGAGATAGAGTGCTCTTTCCCTCCTCAAGGCTCCTCTGCGCCGCATTTGTTGTCTGCTTTTGTTTCTGCCTCCATCACACCCTCGACACCACAGCTTTTGTTCTCACATTGTGTGGTTAGTGGCACAGGGAGGCTTAGGGAAAAGAACATTCTGGCATCATCTCCCACCAAGCTCTTTTAGATTTTCTTTTTATCATCTCTGTTGTTTGTTTTCCGTGCTCAGTATTCCCTAGATTATGGGGATCTAAATCCAGTTACATGTGATAAATTACAATATGGCTGTCCTAATCCAGGCAGCTGACTGATAGCTTTCCTTAATTAGAAAATTCATCCCGAGTGCTATTGAGCTTGCCTCCTATCTAGACTGAGAAATGTAATGTGGACTGATTATCATTTGGGAAAAGGGGC
Source organism: Mus musculus (assembly GCF_000001635.26). Taxonomy (NCBI): domain Eukaryota; kingdom Metazoa; phylum Chordata; class Mammalia; order Rodentia; family Muridae; genus Mus; species Mus musculus. The sequence goes on along the minus strand of NC_000067.6, from coordinate 157,624,577 downwards.
TCAGAAACAATGTTTAAAAAGAATATTGGAGTTTCAACCCAGAAGGAAGCCAAACTTCTTGACATATAAAACCACTAGAATTTGACTGATTTCCCTGGCACATAAGGGCCAACATTTATTCTAAAGGTTCTTTCGGATGGTAGGTCCTGCACAGGCATGCTAAGACTAACCAGGAAAAATACCTTACCAAGTTCACAGGCAATCAGAGTCATGTAGAATCATGTAGGTGAAAGTGACTTCTCTTCTCCTCCCTCTCTATCACTAATGAAGGACGACAACACAGGAATCTCAGGTCTCCAGAAGTAAGGGTGACTAGTCTGACAGACCTCCCCTTTCCTCATGGTCACTAATGAAGAAGGAAGGGAGGGAGGGAGGAAGGGAGGGAGGGAGGGAGGGAGGGAGGAAGGAAGGATAATGGGGACATTCTAGGGCAAGAATGCAAAGAATACATGAACAACACTCCAATATATGTTTCTTTTGTCTTACAGAGAGGCAATAATATATTGGTTTGATAACAATCCTGGAGACAAGAAATGTCTAATGATTTTCCATACTCCAGTGTAGTGATAATTCTGGAATTTTGGTGTCTTTAAAAAACACAGAAATATCATGACTGTTTTTATTTTCATCCCAGGTGTAAGGATATGAGGCTGCTTCAGACTGTTCATAGCAGCTGACTATGACTTGCCTCATGCTCTAGCAGAGGCATAGTTTTGCCACCTACAGTTAGTTTCTGCAATTGTGTGATATTTGAAATTCTGGAAATTTTTCAGAGTCTATAAATTCCAGAGCCCCAGTAGTTAGGGTGTATGATTGTTGGTTATTTAGAGGGGTTAGTTTGTTAGAAGTTGTGCCCAAAGGGAAATAAGAAAAAAGAAATTAAATTCAGGGATCTCTATCCCTTTGACCTTCTTTCTCTCCTATCTAGTGATAAGGGATGAAACCGGGGGGGATAGAAGGTGGGAAAAAGAAGAACCCACAAAGTGGCAAAGACCAGCTACACACAAAGAAGAAACAAGGGGAAAGAAGTTAGATTTTGCGATCTCTATCTCTCTCCCTTCACCTTTCTTTCTCTCCTATTTCATGATGGTGGGTTGGGGAACAGTAGAATAAAGGGTGGGAAAAAGAAGAACCCACAATGTAGCTAAAGTGGGCAACACTCCAAGCAAAATGGCCTAAGTTAAACTAAATGATTATTTTAAACTAGCCTATGGTGGAAATATCAATCAATATCATATTAACCTAGTATTCGATCTCTTTATAGAAGAGAGAGTATTTAATACATTTTTCTGTTGTTTTTTTTCCTTCGTTTTGTCTCCATTTTGAAGCATGGGCATAGGTTTTCAAACAGCTGGCTACCCAAAGTCCAGCCAGAAAAGGGGTCAGATTAGAAACTAGTAAAGGCAGGCATTCTGTTGGCCTGATCATCCTTGGTTGTGGGTGCTAGATGACACTCAGCTTATAAAATTTAAATTTCAGAGGGTGACCTTTCAGAATCAAATGGTTCTGTCTCTGATAACACTCTAAAGGAGAAAAACCATGTTTCATGGCCCCTTGTCAATCCTCATTCTGTATGCACAACCCAACTGATGACACGACTCGTCTGGACAAATCTGTATATGTTATAAGGTGGACAGCACTTTGGGTCCAGCATCACTGAGCCCAGGAAGTCTCCTTCCAGCAAATACAACTGAGTTCCTTCTCTTTCTTCTCTGATCCTTTAGAAAAAGTAGTCATTTGCTATATTCTTCAGTTCTTCAGAGGAGAAGAGCAAATGACTTTTGTGTATATTATATTCATGAAATATAAAGTACTGTTAAGGTCACTGAAAAACTGGCTCTGATGATGAAATTTGGCCCTCCCCACTTTAGACTCAAGCATGTGTGTTTAGAAGTATACTCCAGGCGGGATCAAGCTGCTGCTGTGTGGGGAGGCAGAGAGAAAACAGGGTGTGGGGATCCTCAAGCTGCTGGTGGAAGCAGAGACGGTGTTGGGGAGGCAGAGAGAAAACGGGGTGCGGGAAATTTAAAAAGATGGGAAAGGCGCTTCCCTTTTATCTTAGCCCCTATCCTGTTGATTTCTGGACCAATGCTTCTTTCTCTGACGAAGAACATGAAGACGCTGCTTTATCTAACAGTCACCTCGGAAGAAACGCCATGGTTCTTCCACAAGGGAGATCTGGCCCGGCGTCTTGGATCCTGAGATCTGTGCGAGATCCCGGCTTTGCGCCCTGTCCGCCCTGGAGCTGGATTTATCATCAGTTTAGAATAGCATGGCTACGATGTGTGGTGCGGATGGATGGACGAGCCCCGCAAGTGTAAACAGGACAGTCCAGGTTACCTACCAAAGCAGCCACCAATGCAACAACAGCTCTCCAGGATCAGGCCTAGGTCGATCACTGACCTGGCTAAAAGCACCAAGAAGGTCTGGATCATTGCAGTGCCTCTCTCCAGAAAATAGTGACAAAAATTAAAATCAACCAGCACACAAGGATCCTCTGTGGCAAGACCAAGAAAATAATGGGGGCCACTGTCATCTGGCACTGTGGTTCCTTCACAGCAACAGTGGCTGGTGGGTCCTGGATTTATAACACCACTTCCACTGTCATAGTCAATAGGGGGGTGGGGGAACGACGACGACGACGACGACGACGACGACACCAAATATCCTAAAAGTAAACAACTTAAGCTATTTCCGACAGAGAGAGCTATTATTTACCTCGTGACATGAGGTGCCGGTACTAGAAGCAGTTACTGGGATGCTCTCCCGTGGAGAGGACAGAGAAGACTTTCTGTCTAAAAGATCTCTCCATCTGTAACACCGGTATAATTGCTTCAACTAGGCTCTTTCAGTTAATTTCTCCAGGATGTTGTAAGCATGCATTTGATGATGTTTTTGCTATGTATCTGTTGCTGCCATGGATCTGCTACTTATAATCACTCAAACACAAACGCACAGCTACTCTATCATGCTGTAGAGTATACAAAGCACAAAGAGATGGTTGACTTTCATGTGTTTCTATGGAGTTTTCCTGGGAGCTTACAAAGCCTCATATTTCCTTTTCGACTTTTCAGGGTTTTTAATAGTCACAGGCAGAGGTCTGGTTCATTTCAGCTCCTTCATTGCCAAACCTGGGGGTAGAGACTGTCTCAGTTTCTCTGCCGTCTCCTTGTCTGTGATAACCAGGGTGTAAAGGTACCTGCTAAAGCGAACCTTGAACTTCACATTATCCTTGTTCTTCTTGATCTTGACAGATTTGACCGGGCTGTGAGCAGAAAGTCCTTGATTTCCTCGATTTTCTGAGGCAAGGCAATGGGCGCTTGGCTCTAGTGTCCGCACCCCAGCTGCGGGCTGCCTCTAAAGCCTCATTATTTAACAATGTCTGTGTGGGTAACCTTTATTTATTATATTACCCTATGTATAGAATTTGGACTCAACCTTCTTTGAATAAGATGGTATTTTTACTTGTTGTGTACTATGTCTTGTGGTATTAAGATGGAAATACAATAAAGGGGTAGCAGTAAGCAGGGATAATGTTAAAAGGATACAAGGATGAACATCTTTAGAAAAGAAGGATTTCCATGAGAAGGATGAGAGAGCTGAAAAGGAAAGCAGAATTGGCCTTAGCAAGTTATGAAGGTCCGAGTGAGTTACAGAAGGTGTGTAAAAGTGAGACTTACAGACGATGTATATGATCCTAAAATTTGTAAGGCCAGTGCTGAATATGTCCATATCAAAACTCTACTTTTGCTTACTTTTATGGAAAATAGATTTTTTCACATGAAATATTCTGATTAAGATTTTCCCTCTTTCTACTCCCCCAAGTTCCTTCCCATCTCCCCTCCCATCCAGACCCACACTGTTTCTGTCTCTCATTAGAAAAGCAAAAGCAGGGGGGTGGGGGATAGGATATAGGAGACTTCCAGGATAGCATTTGAAATGTAAACGAAGAAAATATCTAATTAAAAAAAAGTGAGTCTATGAAATATAAAGTAATTTCTCATTCCAGGTCACAATGTGACCTTGAGGATGTCATATAAACCTTTTTCAAATTAGAAAGAAAGAAAGAAAGAAAGAGAGAGAGAGAGAGAGAGAGAGAGAGAGAGAGAGAGAAAGAAAGAAAGAAAGAAAAAGAAAGAAAGAAAGAAAAGAGAAGAGAAGAGAAGAGAAGAGAAAAGAAAAAAAGAAAAGAAAAGAAAAGAAAAGAAAAACAAACAGGATTCTATGGGAAAAAAATAAAATATAATCAGATAAAACAATTGGGAGGCAGAGGCAGGTGGATTTCTGAGATCGAGGCCTGCCTGATCTACAGAGTTAGTTCCAGGACAGCCAAGGCTACACAGAGAAACCCTGTCTCAAAAACCAAAAAAAAAATTAATAAATAAATAAAACAAAAACTAACACATCAGAATTGAGCAAAACAATTAGAAGAAAAAGAGCCCAGGATAAGGCACAAGAACAGAGATTCATTCACATACTCAGGAGTCTCATAAATAGGGAGTTATATATGCAAACAATCTATATAATTTTTAAAAGTGAGAAGAAAATATATGTGTGTATATAAAATAAAATACAAATTATAAACAATAAGATAAATATTTTTTAAGTAAGGAGCCCTGAAATGATATTACAAAACAAAGAATCTCCAAGGATGCTTTAAGTTCATTATCTGTTGACCATCTACCACTGGGCATAAAGCCTACCCTTATGAGGGTTAAACCTCTACTTAAATCAATGGAGTTCTCTTAAGTTATTGACTGTTTCTTGGGAACAGTTACATGTATTCGCTTGAAAGGACAACATTTATGTCTAGTAAAGATGTATCTTAAACTGTTTTGGTTTTGCTCAAGCTTCTCCTAAACATGGCATAGTACTAAAAATACCAGGCTGCTATGCCTAACCTAGGTGGTCAATGCCATACTTAAAGGCCTGCCTATACAATGTGGTCAAGGAGACTGAAAAGGACAGTATTTTGCCCCCTTGGCCTCTAAAACTAAGTCCTCAGGAACTACAAAGATGTTTCTCAAAATGTCCTCTATCCTTGATGATTTATCTGTCCTCTTATTCAAAGAAGCCATGGACACTCTACTAGATGGACTTTAACCAATGTCCAGTCTACAAAGACAGAGGAAATTTCCTCAATGCTTCCAAGAAAACCCACAGTCAAGTAATGCTTTTTGACTTATTCCCAAAAGATGGAGCAACTGATAAAAGAATCTAGAGGAGCCAGAGTTTCTTCCTAATTCTAGTGGCATAGGATCAGATTCTCTACTGTCTTTGACAGCAAAAAATTAAATGGACGTTTGGCCACCTGCATGATCTTAAGCATCCAACAAAAAGCATAACCAAAGACTAAAATAATTGGTAATTTTAATAGTTCAAGAGATTGTAATGCCCAGCTGTTAGACTTAAATTCATAAGAGATGTTACTTAGATGTCAACTATCTCTCACTAATCATTTTCTTCTTGATAAGGAAAATGCTACCCAGACATAAGACATCATGTCTTTGGCTCAACTCAACACTACAGCACCTACCTGAAGTTGAGAGAAACAGGTCCTCTATAGTTTTAAGATAAACAACAAGTTGTGGTTATATTTCTTCTCTCTCCCTCTCTAGAACTCATGTGGATGGGACTTCATGCTGTGATTCTAGCAACTACAGCAACTATCAAGGTGCTTGAAAGCAGACTCTGCCATGCAGGCCAAAAAGTAGATACATGGTCTTCTGAGATCAGGACATTTTAATAGACTTATATATAAGCACTTTTAAAATATCCTCTGTTCTGAACTCTCCTTGTTCTTTGCCTAGGGTTTGTGATGCTAATAACTCTTGTGTTCACTTCTCACTCATATCTCTATCCAGGCACAAGTCAAGGATTTCCTGTCCCCACTCCATAACTGACTGTTATAACAACCAATATACTTTTAGGACCCTTAAATGGACCTCTTGGAGGAATACCCTGTCATATCCAGTGCCTCTGTTCAGCTCAAGTAAGCCAGATCTGTTTTTGTCCCAGTATCCTAATGGCAATTTGGGTTACCTCATCAGAAGGGAGAATGATTTAAAAGGGTGATAGAAATTGACAGCTCAGTGCAGGGACCCTGAAAACAACAGGTTCAAAAATGCCCTCAGGGGAATGGTGAGATTGCTCAGTGGTTAATAACACTGGCTGCTCTTCCAGAGGTTCTGTGTTCAATTACTAGCAACTACATGGTGGATCATAACCATCTCTAAAGGGATTGATGCCCTCTTCTGGCATGACTCCTACATTTAAAATAACATAAATAAATAAACTAAAAAAGAAGAAAACTCAGAGAGAGAGAGAGAGAGAGAGAGAGAGAGAGAGAGAGAATCTTAGTTCTTGCTTGGTGGGATATGCCTTAAATCCCAGAATTTAGGAGGCAGAAGCTAGATCTCTGATATCAATGCCAGCCTTGTCTACAGAGTGAGTTACAGGATAGCAAGGACTATGTAAAAAAAAAAAAACCCTACCTTTAAAATGGGGGAGGGAGAGAGGGATGGAGGAAGAATGGAAGGGAAGAAGAGAGGAAGGAGAAGAGAAGAGAAGAGAAGAGAAGAGAAGAGAAGAGAAGAGAAGAGAAGAGAAGAGAAGAGAAGAGAAGAGAAGAGAAGGCCAGGATAGGAGTTCTAGATGAGTTGTTTGATTGCTGGTTGGCTTGTTTGGTGGTGGTGGTGGTGGTGGTGGTGGTGGTGGTGCTGGTGGTGCTGCTGCTGGTGGTGGTGCTGCTGCTGCTGCTGCTGCTGCTGCTGCTGCTGCTGCTGCTACTGGTGGTGATGGTGGTGGTGATGGTGGTGGTGGTGGTGGTGGTGGTGGTGGTGGTGGTGGTAGTGGTGTTTTGTTATTAGTTCTTTGAATTTTTCATACAATAAGTATTGAGCAACTTTTCCAATATCCACCAGCTCTTCCCTACCCACCCAACTTTCTTTTATTCTTAAGGCCATCAATACCAATTTGTGTTGCCCAAATATTCTTGGATGTGGCATTCCACTGGAGCATGATCAACTTGCCAGGGACTACATACACTCTCTGAGAAAACTGAGAGTCCTAAATGAGAAGCTCTGCCTAGAAACCACACATGAAGGTGAGAATTAAAATTCCACCAAGGCATTAATCCCTCTGGAGAACAGCTTTGGAGCTGGATCTCTAGATTAAGGTAACAATGGATATGTATATGCATGTGTGTGTGTGTGTGTGTGTGTGTGTGTGTGTGTGTGTGTGTATTCTCCACCTTCAGCACATCTCCTAAATGATTTTGGAGTTATCTCTTCAGAGGCAAGAATGAAATATCACCAGTAAAGGCCCATTAAGAAAAAATATCTTCGCTCTGGTCAAGAAAATGAGAGAAGTAATATTCCAGTGGGTCAGATCAATGATATGGCTAAGAGACTACCCATGAGGAAGGTGAGACCATCCCTAGGAAGGTGGTTTATCTTAAGCCATGTTTAAAAGAATAGTTACTGCTTTAATGGGATAATATACTTTCCTTCCCAGAATCCCTCTCACCCTTGGCACAGAAGCTTACAGAGCTCTAGCCGTAGTTTCACAGGTCTTTCCACTTTCTGGAATTACTCAGAGAAGCATGCCTCCTTTGATAGCTCTATGATATGCAACCTTTCCCTGGTACCTTGGAATTCCTCTAAAGCCCTCCTCCCCACTCACCATGTGGCTGCCTGTCCTCCACATTGCTAGCAGACCTCATCCAAGCTTAACTCAAATGATGTGGCTTCTAATTTTTTTCTCTTCTCCATTCTCCTCTTCCGGTAAGCTGCTAAAATTTACAGCTTGCCTGCTCTGGGGTTGTTCTTTTAGGTGTTAATAAAATTGTCTATGTGTTTGAAAGCAAAATAAGAATAAAATTAAAATGAATAAGCAAATTAAGATATCCATGGACATATACTACTTCAGAACACTTACTCTATGGAACCCATAACTGAAGGCATTTCTTAATTCCAAAGAGAAGATTTTAGTGCAGATAGGTACCATGGGATGTCCAAAGTGAGGCAGGAAGAGAAAAATGACCAAAAAATGAAAGTAAACAGGAAACCAGGCTAATATGATGAAAAATAAATCTTCATGTAACAATAGTATGAAAAATGAGTGCATTTCACAATCACCATGGAATGACATATTTTACGGACTACATACCAGTTTTCTAAAAGCAGTTTTTTAGATAAATATATATAACAGGCAGTTATGAATAAAGAGACACAAAGTGGCATTATATATCTCAGATGAGTTCAAGAGCAGTGTACAAGACACAAGAGCCAAAGAGAGCATACACTGGCAAAACAAACAATGAGCCAAAAGCTTTGACAATAGAATTGCCAAAATTGAGTATTAACACTTACTGAGCACCGTGTGAGTCATAGTCTAAGATCTTTTCTCTTACCAACTCATTTAATCTTCATCAGAAGCCAGCGAGATAGCACTGCTACTAGCAATCATGTTATTATCACCAGTTTACATGAAGCAACTGAGATGCAATGTATGCCAGAATTATAAATATAAATGTCACTGATAATATAATGCAATGACTAATAAAACTAAGAGCAGAAACAAAGAAATCAACAAATGCAGTTAAAAACTTTAAATGCACCTTCCAAATCTATTAAGTCAAGAATGTGCTTAAAGGATCCTTGAGTTCACAATTAGACTAAAAAAGAGACAAAAGACTCTTGTTTTCAGAACAATACTAACTAATAAATGCAGAAGAAAATAAGCACCATCCACAGCTAATAATGGAGTTCTTCAGGTGAAGATCATTAGTCTATAATAAAATTGCTCAAAGAAGGGGGATGAGAAATTGAATAGCTAATGGTCTTAAAATAATATCCCACAGCTTTGACTCTGAGGTGGAAATGACTTATTTATTTCAAAGGGTAGAAAGCACATAGCTTTATGATAAAAAACAGTGCACAAGTACATGCCACCTCAATGAAATTCCCAGCGAAGAGATGGACTGGCACCCAATGCCTCTTCACGTGATGCAATAAAAAGAACACAAGTTTTACCAGAACACAGACAAATTATGTGGAATGTGAGAAAGCTGCAGTGTCTACAAAACAAAACAAGATCGCTGCGGTAGTTTGAATACACTTGGCCCAGGGAGTGGCATATTAGGAAGTGTGGCCTTGTTGGAGTAGATGTGGCCTTGTTGGAGGAAGTGTGTCACTGTGGGGATGAGCTTTGAGACCCTCCTCCTAGCTGCCTAAGGAAAGTCTGATCCTGGCCTCGTTTGTATGAAGATGTAGAACTCTCACCAACTCCAGCACCATGCCTGCCTGGACACTGCTGTGCTTCCTGTCATGACGTTAATGGGATGAACCTCTGAACCTGTAAGCCAGCCCCAGTTAATTGCTGTGCATTATAAGAGTTGCCTTGGTCATGGTGTCTCTTCACAGCAATGGAAACCCTAAGACAGTTGCTTATAGGACTCTAGGTCAAAATTTAAAGTAGAACAGATATCAATGTATTGAAGAAAATATTGATTGCCTTAATTGGTAATGTTCAGTTATATTTGTAACTTATACATCAGAAAACCAGAAATAAGAAAACACCTTAAGTCAATGAAAGGGTCAACTGAAAAGACTCACAAGGGCCATTTTAATGAATTCCCTTACAACAGAAATATGACAAAGATGTTCACTATTTCTGAAACCGCTTTACATAGTTCTTGATGTTTTGGCCAACAGTAAATGAAGGTTACAAGAGAAAAATCAAAACTGTCATTGTTTTCAAATAACAAACAATGGAGGCTAATTTCATAAAGAACATACTAAAAACCATTAAGCCATAAATTTCAAATGATGGATTAAAAACCCAATACTTGTGGGTGATTTAGTATTGTGCAGATAAACTCTCCAACCAATTAACATAAATTTAATGGAATTACAAGCAAAATTTCAGCAGAATTTTTAACATCTCATCAAACTAACTCTAAACTAAGGAGAGAAAACAAACACCATGAGTAATGTAGATTATTTTGAAGAAAAAAAATAAAAGAGCAGGAGCAGTCATCTATTAGAATCGATTTAGGGCTGCTGTAACAAATTGTCTCAACAAGATGGCATAAAACAATAGGCCTTTATTCTCTCAAAGTTCTGCAAACTTTACATCCAAACTCAAGATGTTGGCAGGGCCACAGTCTATCTGGAAGCACTGTGGGAGAATTCACACCCTGACTGTCCCAGGATCTGTGGAGTGCTGATATTTCTTGCTTTCCTTGACTTATGGCTACATCCCTCCAGGCTCAGCCTCCATCTTCACATTGTCTCTCCTGTATGGCCATGTCTTCTCCTCTTCTCTCTTATAAAGGTTCTTGTCATTATAGTTAGGACTCACCCAGTTAATCTAGGATAAGACCCTTTGCTTAATTACATCTATAAAGACTCTTTCCTATGAAAGATGGTGTTTACAGGAGCCAAGGACCTGGATGTGTACATGTTTTTCGATGGAGACCAACATTTAACGCAATGCACTCTCTCTAACACCTATGAGACACAGTGTGAACCCCATGTTCTAGTTATGTCATACTTATGCAACCATTCCCAAGGTCCAACAAAGTAAAATAAAATGCAGAAAGAGTTCCAAACTGGAAATTGAGCTTATGTGATAACTGGTGGCATACCTGGATTTCTGTTGCTGTAATGAACACTATGTCCAGTAACAACTTGAGGATGAGAGATTTTATTTCATCCTATGCGTCCATATTTATCATCAAGGGAAACCAGAGCAGGAGCTTAAGGCAAAACTGAAGACGAGATCGTGGAGAAATGCTGCTTACTGGCTTGCTCCCTTTGGCTTGCTCAAACTTTCTTACACCTACCTTCCTCAGGGATGGGACCTCCCACAGTGCTCCAGGCCCTCCTTCATAAACCAGCAACCCATAACATACCTGATGGAGGCTGTTTCTTGGTTGAGATTCTGCCTCTCCAGATATGGCCTAGGTTTGTGTCAAGTTGACAAAAACTAACCAGCACAACTAATATGACAAACCAGCTAAATCAACAAGTGGAAGAGTTTAGGAAACAAATTAAAAGAAGCAAACTATGTGGACATCATTGTAACTCAGACCTCACTTCATAAATAATGTCAAGCTGAAAAATACAAGTAGATTTAAAAAACCCAAAGATTAAGAAATGATGATGTGGGAGGCGGTGCCATCTTCGGCTCCAGACAACCGGATACCTTCCTGGTGAGTGCACAGGGATCCGCCAGCCCGAGAGGTTTGTGCCTCAGGCCCTGGCAGCGGGAGTCTCCTTGGCTCCAGGACTCCGCGGAGGGCAGGCTGCACGGGTGACGGTGTGGAATACAGAGGCCAGCCATTTCTGGGAAAGGCGAGAGCCAGAGAGCTTCTGAGGCGGCGCCATCTTCGGCTCCAGACAACCGGCTACCTTCCTGGTGAGTGCACAGGGATCCGCCAGCCCGAGAGGTTTGTGCCTCAGGCCCTGGCAGTGGGAGTCTCCTTGGCTCCAGGACTCCGCGGAGGGCAGGCTGCACGGGTGACAGTGTGGAATACAGAGGCCAGCCATTTCTGGGAAAGGCAAGAGCCAGAGAGCTTCTGAGGCGGCGCCATCTTCGGCTCCAGACAACCGGCCACCTTCCTGGCGAGAGCCACAGAGCTTCTGAGGCAGCGCCATCTTCGGCTCCAGACAACCGACCACCTTCCTGGCGAGAGCCACAGAGCTTCTGAGGTGGCGCCATCTTCGGCTCCAGACAACCGGCCACCTTCCTGGCGAGAGCCAGAGAGCTTCTGAGGCGGCGCCATCTTCGGCTCCAGACAACCGGCCACCTTCCTGGCGAGAGCCACAGAGCTTCTGAGGCGGCGCCACCTTCGGTTCCAGACAACCGGCCACCTTCCTGGCCAAAGCAACACAGCTTCTGGGAAAGATCCTGTTTTGGGCCTTCATCTTCAGCCAGAAGAAGGTCCAAACACCAGATAACTGTGCACCTTCCCTGAAAGAGGAGAGCTTGCCTGCAGAGACTGCTCTGACCACTGAAACTCAGAGCAGAGAGCTAGCCTCCCACGTCTGCTGATAGAGGGTAACAAAAGCAACAGAGGAACAATCTCTAAACAAAGACAACTATAACAACTAACTCCAGAGATTGCCAGATGGCGAAAGGTAAACGTAAGAATCCTACTGACAGGAACCAAGACCACTCACCATCATCAGAACCCAGCACTCCCACTTCGCCCAGTCCAGGACATCCTAACACACCTGTAAAGGTAGACCTGGATTTAAAAGCATTTCTCATGATGATGGTAGAGGATATAAAGAAGGAATTTAATAACTCACTTAAGGAAATACAGGAGAACACTGCTAAAGAGTTACAAGTCCTTAAAGAAAAACAGGAAAACACAACCAAACAGGTAGAAGTCCTTATAGAAAAACAGGAAAACACATCGAAACAGGTGATAGAAATGAACAAAACCATACTAGACCTAAAAAGAGAAGTAGACACAATAAAGAAAACCCAAAGTGAGGCAACGCTGGAGATAGAAACCCTAGGAAAGAAATCTGGAACCATAGATGCCAGCATCAGCAACAGAATACAAGAGATGGAAGAGAGAATCTCAGGTGCAGAAGATTCCATAGAGAACATCGGCACAACAATCAAAGAAAATGGAAAATGCAAAAAGATCCTAACTCAAAACATCCAGGAAATCCAGGACACAATGAGAAGACCAAACCTACACATAATAGGAGTGGATGAGAATGAAGATTTTCAACTCAAAGGACCAGCAAACATCTTCAACAAAATTATTGAAGAAAACTTCCCAAATCTAAAGAAAGAGATGCCTATGAACATACAAGAAGCCTACAGAACTCCAAATAGACTGGACCAGAAAAGAAATTACTCCCGACACATAATAATCAGAACATCAAATGCACTAAATAAAGATAGAATACTAAAAGCAGTAAGGGAAAAAGGTCAAGTAACATATAAAAGCAAGCCTATCAGAATTACACCAGATTTTTCACCAGAGACTATGAAAGCCAGAAGAGCCTGGACAGATGTTATACAGACACTAAGAGAACACAAATTCCAGCCCAGGCTACTATACCCAGCCAAACTCTCAATTACCATAGATGGAGAAACCAAAGTATTCCACGACAAAACCAAATTCACCCATTATCTCTCCACGAATCCAGCCCTTCAAAGGATAATAACAGAAAAAAACCAATACAAGGACGGGAACCACGACCTAGAAAAAACAGGAGATAATCCCTCAACAAAACTAAAAGAAGACAGCCACAAGAACAGAATGCCAACTTTAACAACAAAAATAAAAGGAAGCAACAATTACTTTTCCTTAATATCTCTTAATATCAATGGTCTCAACTCCCCAATAAAAAGACATAGACTAACAGACTGGCTAAACAAACAGGACCCAACATTCTGCTGCTTACAGGAAACCCATCTCAGGGAAAAAGACAGACACTACCTCAGAGTGAAAGGCTGGAAAACAATTTTCCAAGCAAATGGTCTGAAGAAACAAGCTGGAGTCGCCATTCTAATATCGGATAAAATCGACTTCCAACCCAAAGTTATCAAAAAAGACAAGGAGGGACACTTCATACTCATCAAAGGTAAAATCCTCCAAGAGGAACTCACAATTCTGAATATCTACGCTCCAAATGCAAGGGCAGCCACATTCATTAAAGACACCTTAGTAAAGCTCAAAGCACATGTTACACCTCACACAATAATAGTGGGAGACTTCAACACACCACTTTCATCAATGGACAGATCGTTGAAACAGAAATTAAACAGGGACACAGTGAAACTAACAGAAGTTATGAAACAAATGGACCTGACAGATATCTACAGAACATTTTATCCTAAAACAAAAGGATATACCTTCTTCTCAGCACCTCACGGGACCTTCTCCAAAATTGACCATATAATTGATCACAAAACAGGCCTCAACAGATACAAAAATATTGAAATTGTCCCATGTATCCTATCAGACCACCATGGCCTAAGACTGATCTTCAATAACAACACAAATAACGGAAAGCCAACATTCACGTGGAAACTGAACAACACTCTTCTCAATGATACCTTGGTCAAGGAAGGAATAAAGAAAGAAATTAAAGACTTTTTAGAGTTTAATGAAAATGAAGCCACAACGTACCCAAACCTATGGGACACAATGAAAGCATTTCTAAGAGGGAAACTCATAGCTCTGAGTGCCTCCAAGAAGAAACGGGAGAGAGCACATACTAGCAGCTTGACAACACATCTAAAAGCTCTAGAAAAAAAGGAAGCAAATTCACCCAAGAGGAGTAGACGGCAGGAAATAATCAAACTCAGGGGTGAAATCAACCAAGTGGAAACAAGAACTATTCAAAGAATTAACCAAACGAGGAGTTGGTTCTTTGAGAAAATCAACAAGATAGATAAACCCTTAGCTAGACTCACTAAAGGGCACAGGGACAAAATCCTAATTAACAAAATCAGAAATGAAAAGGGAGACATAACAACAGATCCTAAAGAAATCCAAAACACCATCAGATCCTTCTACAAAAGGCTATACTCAACAAAACTGGAAAACCTGGACGAAATGGACAAATTTCTGGACAGATACCAGGTACCAAAGTTGAATCAGGATCAAGTTGACCATCTAAACAGTCCCATATCACCTAAAGAAATAGAAGTAGTTATTAATAGTCTCCCAGCCAAAAAAAGCCCAGGACCAGACGGGTTTAGTGCAGAGTTCTATCAGACCTTCAAAGAAGATCTAATTCCAGTTCTGCACAAACTATTTCACAAAATAGAAGTAGAAGGTACTCTACCCAACTCATTTTATGAAGCCACTATTACTCTGATACCTAAACCACAGAAAGACCCAACAAAGATAGAGAACTTCAGACCAATTTCTCTTATGAATATCGATGCAAAAATCCTCAATAAAATTCTCGCTAACCGAATCCAAGAACACATTAAAGCAATCATCCATCCTGACCAAGTAGGTTTTATTCCAGGGATGCAGGGATGCTTTAATATACGAAAATCCATCAATGTAATCCATTATATAAACAAACTCAAATACAAAAACCACATGATCATCTCGTTAGATGCAGAAAAAGCATTTGACAAGATCCAACACCCATTCATGATAAAAGTTTTGGAAAGACCAGGAATTCAAGGCCCATACCTAAACATGATAAAAGCAATCTACAGCAAACCAGTAGCCAACATCAAAGTAAATGGAGAGAAGCTGGAAGCAATCCCACTAAAATCAGGGACTAGACAAGGCTGCCCACTTTCTCCCTACCTTTTCAACATAGTACTTGAAGTATTAGCCAGAGCAATTCGACAACAAAAGGAGATCAAGGGGATACAAATTGGAAAAGAGGAAGTCAAAATATCACTTTTTGCAGATGATATGATAGTATATATAGTGACCCTAAAAATTCTACCAGAGAACTCCTAAACCTGATAAACAGCTTCGGTGAAGTAGCTGGATATAAAATAAACTCAAACAACTCAATGGCCTTTCTCTATACAAAGAATATACAGGCTGAGAAAGAAATTAGGGAAACAACACCCTTCTCAATAGTCACAAATAATATAAAATATCTTGGCGTGACTCTAACTAAGGAAGTGAAAGATCTGTATGATAAAAACTTCAAATCTCTGAAGAAAGAAATTAAAGAAGATCTCAGAAGATGGAAAGATCTCCCATGCTCATGGATTGGCAGGATCAACATTGTAAAAATGGCTATCTTGCCAAAAGCAATCTACAGATTCAATGCAATCCCCATCAAAATTCCAACTCAATTCTTCAACGAATTAGAAGGAGCAATTTGCAAATTCATCTGGAATAACAAAAAACCTAGGATAGCAAAAAGTCTTCTCAAGGATAAAAGAACCTCTGGTGGAATCACTATGCCTGACCTAAAGCTTTACTACAGAGCAATTGTGATAAAAACCGCATGGTACTGGTATAGAGACAGACAAGTAGACCAATGGAATAGAATTGAAGACCCAGAAATGAACCCACACACCTATGGTCACTTGATCTTCGACAAGGGAGCTAAAACCATCCAGTGGAAGAAAGACAGCATTTTCAACAATTGGTGCTGGCACAACTGGTTGTTATCATGTAGAAGAATGCGAATCGATCCACACTTATCTCCTTGTACTAAGGTCAAATCTAAGTGGATCAAGGAACTCCACATAAAACCAGAGACACTGAAACTTATAGAGGAGAAAGTGGGGAAAAGCCTTGAAGATATGGGCACAGGGGAAAAATTCCTGAACAGAACAGCAATGGATTGTACTGTAAGATCGAGAATTGACAAATGGGACCTAATGAAACTCCAAAGTTTCTGCAAGGCAAAAGACACCGTCAGTAAGACAAAAAGACCACCAACAGATTGGGAAAGGATCATTACCTATCCTAAATTAGATAGGGGACTAATATCCAACATATATAAAGAACTCAAGAAGGTGGACTTCAGAAAATCAAATAACTCCATTAAAAAAATGGGGCTCAGAACTGAACAAAGAATTCTCACCTGAGGAATACCGAATGGCAGAGAAACACCTGAAAAAATGTTCAACATCCTTAATCATCAGGGAAATGCAAATCAAAACAACCCTGAGATTCCACCTCACACCAGTCAGAATGGCTAAGATCAAAAATTCAGGTGACAGCAGATGCTGGCATGGATGTGGAGAAAGAGGAACACTCCTCCATTGTTGGTGGGATTGCAGGCTTGTACAACCACTCTGGAAATCAGTCTGGCGGTTCCTCAGAAAATTGGACATAGTACTACCGGAGGATCCAGCAATACCTCTCCTGGGCATATATCCAGAAGATGCCCCAACGGGTAAGAAGGACACATGCACCACTATGTTCATAGCAGCCTTATTTATAATAGCCAGAAGCTGGAAAGAACCCAGATGCCCCTCAACAGAGGAATGGATACAGAAAATGTGGTACATCTACACAATGGAGTACTACTCAGCTATTTAAAAGAATGAATTTATGAAATTCCTAGCCAAATGGATGGACCTGGAGGGCATCATCCTGAGTGAGGTAACACATTCACAAAGAAACTCACACAATATGTACTCACTGATAAGTGGATATTAACCCCAAACCTAGGATACCCAAGATATAAGATACAATTTGCTAAACACATGAAACTCAAGAAGAATGAAGACTGAAGTGTGGACACTATGCCCCTCCTTAGAATTGGGAACAAAACACCCATGGAAGGAGTTACAGAGACAAAGTTTGGAGCTGAGATGAAAGGATGGACCATGTAGAGACTGCCATATCCAGGGATCCACCCCATAATCAGCATCCAAACTTTGACACCATTGCATACACTAGCAAGATTTTATTGAAAGGACCCAGATGTAGCTGTCTCTTGTGAGACTATGCCTGGGCCTAGCAAACACAGAAGTGGATGCTCACAGTCAGCTAATGGATGGATCACAGGACCCCCAATGGAGGAGCTAGAGAAAGTATCCAAGGAGCTAAAGGGATCTGTAACCCTATAGGTGGAACAACATTATGAACTAACCAGTACCCCAGAGCTCTTGACTCTAGCTGCATATATATCAAAAGATGGCCTAGTCGGCCATCACTGGAAAGAGAGGCCCATTGGACTTGCAAACTTTATATGCCCCAGTACAGGGGAACGCCAGGGCCAAAAAGGGGGAGTGGGTGGGCAGGGGAGTGGGGGTTGGTGGGTATGGGGGACTTTTGGTATAGCATTGGAAATGTAAATGAGCTAAATACCTAATAAAAAATGGGAAAAAAAAGAAATGATGATGTGAATATAGAAAAAATATGGGAGAAAAGACCCAAGCCACAAGGTTAAAAGTTGGCACCTTTTATTACAATAAAGTTAAAAATGTCTTCTTCCTTACAGAATTCCAAACAATATATGTCTGGAAAGTAAAGTTTGATTCACCTTCCCTTAACTGTGGGCAGAATCTAATGATTCGTGTTTAATATGAATAAATAAATCATACAAAAGAAATAAAATTAACTACATTTGGCCAGGCAGTGGTGGCATATGCCTTTAATCTCAGCACTTGGGAGGCAGAGGCAGATGGATCTCTGAGTTCAAGGCCAGCCTGGTCTAAGAATGAGTTCCAGGACAGCCAGGGCTACACAGAGAAACCATCTCAAAAAACCAAATTAAAAAGAAAATAGATAAATAACTCTATTATAGAAAAACCTAAGACATATCATATACGATGAGAACAACACCACCACTGATAAATTTTCTTTATATTACATACCCTTTGGTGTTATCAGATGAGAGAGAGATATTGCTTCTAGGGTTGTTGTTGTTGTTGTTGTTGTTGTTGTTGTTGTTGTTGTTGTTGGGTTGGGTTGGGTTGGTTTGGTTTGGTTTGGTTTGGTTTGGTTTGGTTTGGTTTGGTTTGGTTTGGTTTGGGTTTTGTTTTGTTTTGTTTTTTCAGAAAATTCCTGAGCCCACTGTGGTCATAAGAAAACCTCAGACAAACTCAAGCCAGAGAACATTCTACAAAATGTTTGACCAGTACTCTTTAAAATTCCAAAGATTATTAAACACATGAACACACACTGTGAAACTGCCTTAGATAAAAGAGACTAAGGAGATGTGGCAGCTGAATGCATTATAGTGTTCAGAATTGTGTATTAGAACAATCCAAGGAAACTCATGTACAAACTGGAGAAATCAGAATGTCTGTGGTCTAGTTAATAGTGTTAAACCCATAACTGCCTTGCTTTTTTATTAACATGCCAACTTATGTGGAGGTTAGCAAGTAGCGAGAGCTTGGAGAAGCTAATAAGAGTACTCTCTGTAATTTCTTTATAACTTTTCTGTAAATCCAAATTACTCTAAATTAAAACATTTTGCCACATATAAAAGATTTTCTAAAAACATACAGAACTCAAATAAGTTAATGAGAAGTCAAGAAACTCAACAGCAAAATAGATAAAGCTACAAACAGATGAGTACTGGACCAGAAATCTAAATGACTAATGAATGTATATGAGATGTTCCACCTCAGAATTAACCAGAAATGTTTTAAATAGCATCAAAATATATCTAGATCGGTTTGGGAAAGTGTGTGGATGAGAATGTGGAGACAGGAAGACTCACACACTTATCATAAGAGAGGAAAATGGAGCAGTTGAAAGAATTCTTGAGAGCAACGGTAGCGTGTGCAGTGGAGCAGGTGGGTCTCCTGCTACCTGTGATCCTATTTGACAGTTACCATCCCAGACACACACACCATGGACGACAGAGAAACACAGAAAAGAATGCTCCTCACAGCATGCTATGTAGATTAAGTCAACAGTGGTGTCTATAAGTGGGATGGTAAACAGAACATGGTGGGTGCACACTCTGGAACATGAGTCAATGGAATTAGATAGATAAACATTCACCCACATAGATGAATCCTAGAAAACCAAGCCAAGTGAATACCACTAATGTAAAAAATAAAAGAAAAGAAAAGAAAAGAAAAGAAAAGAAAAGAAAAGAAAAGAAAAGAAAAGAAAAGAAAAAAAGATTTTAAATGGTATTCATTTATTTAAACAGTATGTTCTAAACTCCTAGCGCATGTCTTTAAGATATTTCAAGGAACTCAACAGGCATCAAAATGAAGCATATGGAGGGAAACACTACATAAACTAGCAGGTGGGGGGGAGGCAAGGCACTTGTGGGGCTGAGATGATGATTTCCAATTTCAGCTAAGGTTCAAACCAGGCCAAAAATAAAAAATGAAAATAACAGAGTGAGGTCTCGGGATCTTACCTCTGAGCTGAGCACATGAGTTTTATGTGGGTAAACACAGGGATATCTATATTGTGTGTTGAACGGCAGCACTTTTTCTGTCTATACTGATTACAGAATCAGTCATTTGTTAATGGCCAGATAAGTCACTCTCAGATAAGAAAGGCACTGTGGTATCGAATTTCATTACAGTAAGACACGCTGAGAGTACAGTCTGATGCTTATGAGTAATTCTTTCTAAGACCTTTACGAATCCCCAGTTCACAAATAGCTACTATATCACACATTTTCCATATATATAATGAGTGAGGACAATTTTTCTCTAGGGATGTGGGGGCAGGGTATCCAATTCATTTACTAATCATGTAACCCACCACTAAACTCCAGCATCCCAGCCAGCAAGCATAATTCTAATTCATGCTTCAGTAAAAATACAAATTATAATACAAATTTTGGACCCAGAGGGTCATTTGCAAATAATGAGAAATGCAAATTCTAAATCAATGAAAGTCCAGGGAGAACCTTGGCATGATGGCCACTCTGGTTCCCTGGAAGAGCTACTGCAGCCTTTTAAAGTGTTTGCTATGATCTCTGAGACAACGGAGGCCATGAACAAGCCCTGCTCATTTTGAGTGACAATTTAGCCTGTGGCTCAGACCACTATCGACTCACAGCAAATCAGAGAAGATTGAAATTCTAAGAGAAGCTGTTGGTTCCGAGGCTTTTAATGATTCAAATTTTCAATCAGAAGAGTCCTTTTTTTCCAGTTCATTACCCACAGATTCTATGGACCAACCAATGTGTACAGCCCATCTCGCCTTTCCTTCCTCTAGGACACAATCCTGTCCATCATTTTACTGAGCCCTGAAAAACAAAGCCAAAATATACACGTTCATCTCTCCTTCATTTCCCTTGGCAGGATTCCAAAAGCCCAAGAAACAAAGTTGGGGGAAGTGGGGGGGGGGGAAATCCCAACTTTTTCGAAAGCTTGTGAAACAAAGCTGATTAAACTGATGGTTCCTTAACAGCTTGGAACTGAAGGGAGATTCAGCATGGGCTGACAGCTCTGTGACAGAGGAGCGTCGGATGCAGGAACAGGGGAAAGAGGAGAGCAACTCAGCCTCAACTGTGTCCATCTCATAGTGCCAGTCCACCCAGGCTCCTGAAGATGAAAATAACTCTGAAACACACAGGGCTGTTGGGGAAAGCAGCTGACAATTACAAGCACGAGGAGGGAAACAGGAATAAGTTCCCACTGTGTGAAATTGCATGTTATTGAATTGATTGAGTTGTCATTCAGAAAAGGTGATTTTTAGGAATGAAGCCAGCAAGCAAATAAATAGAGTAGAAATTCAGATAAAACTCATTCAAGTATCACTACTGGAATACGTAAAAATGAAAGGAGTGTAGCGAGTAGAGGTAATGTCATTAAACAATGACAGTGAAGGTCATTTCTTACTCCATTTCTTCTTTGGCTTATGGGCTGTCATTCAGAAAAGCCACTGGCGGCATATTGTCTTATCAAGAGTCAGGGCCAGTAAGACCTCGGTAATATTAAGAAATTCCCATGTTCTGTCCACGACATAACCCACCCTCACCTCTAGCCTCTTCTGTGTAACACACTCACTAAGATTGTTCCTGTGGTCAACCAGTTGCAGGAGCTATATAGAACTTCCCTACATATCATCAGGCAAAGCACACCACTAAGTATACATTCTTTTTACTAACATATAAAGAATTAGGTTTCATTAAGGGTTTTTTTTTTCCAAAAAAACTACTCCAAGTACACTTTCTATAAATATGTGGCAGATTTATGTTTTGTCAGAGTTACTGCTATTCAAGGGAGATCAACTCAGTGTATTGTTTTTGTGTTGTTCTAATCAAAGTGCCCAATAGAAACAACTTAAGTGGGGAAAGGTCCTGGCTTAACAGGTTCAGAGACGTTTCAGTCAGTCCATGATAGCAGAGAAGATGTTAAGAAGACTCTCAGTCGAACAACACCTGGGTTGTGTGTATAGAACGTAGTAGGTTCTCAACAACAAATGCTCTCAGTGAACGAAGAAATAATGACCCTCTGGCAGCTCCCTGTAGTAGCAGGAGTCTGGAGGTGGTGGAATGAAATCCCAGCAATACATACAAATTTTGGAAGAGGCCAACTCAGCAAGCTTAGAGAACATATGCATGCACTCTCCCCAGTGCTCAGACACTGTGAGCATGATCAGCCAGGAGTGGACAGCCTGGATAGGCAGAGCCAAAGAGGACCACGTTTACTCCTGTTCCAAACCAGTGCCCGATCGACAAATATAAGAGTGAGCTGAAGTGGAAAGATTACAGTCAAGGATGTTCATCTGAAACCCAGGGTCCCAGCCCCTGCATAACCAGACTGCGCCCTCAAACAACCCGTTTAACTTTTCTAAGTCACAGGTCCCTCCTCATAATTGAGGGCAGCGGTAAGACTGATTGGAGCATTTGAGAAGCAAAGAGCCTATCCGGATGAAAGCATCCCGTGGCGCTCTCAGTGTGGCTGTTTGTACATTAAGCAGTATTCTATGTGAATCCTATGCTAAATGTATCGACTCACATTGTAATTATAGAGCTACAGCTTTAGCTTCTTGTTAAAAAATTTAAACATCGAACAGGCAAATTGAGTTTAAGGGGAGGCCGGAGAGGCCTCCCTAGACCCTGAAATTACGCCATCAACTTGGTGCATTGCCTCTTAGCAGAGCATTGCTTGAAGTTGTGAGGGGCAGCAGCCTCAGTATGCAGAATGTTTAACTGTCTGCTGGAGGGCATGTAAATAAAACCTTCACTAAGGTAAACACTTGTTCAGTTTTACAGCCTACTCACACGTAAATTTTATGTCCCATTATGATATATGACTTCTATGTGTTTGGAAGTCTTGGAACATCACTCATTTGCAGAGTCCTCTAAGTAACTGACCGATAAATGGTTATTTACTTACTAGCTTTCATGGCCCATGAAAGTCTTTAAACTGGAACACTGTCCCTAACTACCCATTAGTGATCATGGTAATTCTTCCTAACGGCATGTGAGCCAGTTCCTCTTGACAGCCTTAGTGGCATGGATGGAGTGAGGAAAGATCCATGCTCAACCCAGGGGACTCAGTACATTGTCTAGTCAAAAGATACAAGTGTGCCATGTGCCTGTTATCTCATCACATGAGAGGGTTAAGCAGGAGTTCAAAAACAGCTTGTGTTCAGCATACAGTCTGTGTCATTAACATGGGGTCAGTCCAAGAAAGAACATGGGTGTTAAATGCAGCATCTGCTCCTAGATCAAGTCACCAAGTCCTCAATACCTACTTGCTGGTCTCACATTAAAATGACTGTTCAGCCTTCGCGGCTGCATTGGCAGCCATGGGTATGCTCAGGCTACAGAAGAGGCTGGCCTCTAGTATCCTCCACCGTGGTAAGAAGAAGGTCTGGTTGGACCCCAATGAGACCAATGAAATCACCAAGGCCAACTCCTAACAGCAGATCAGGAAGCTGATCAAAGATGGGTTGATCATCCAGAAACCTGTGATTGTCCATTCCTGGGCTTGCTGCCCAAAAAACACCTTGGCCCGACGGAAGGGCAGGCATATGGGCATAGGGAAAAGGAAGAGTACTGCCAATGCTCAGATGCCAGAGACGGTGACCTGGATGAGAAGGCTGAGGATCCTGCACGAGCTTCTCAGGAGATACTGGGAATCTAAGAAGACTGACCATCATATGTATCACAGCTTGTACCTGAAGGTCAAAAGGAATGTATTCAAAAAAATAAATAAATAAACAAGCGGATTCTCATGGAGCATATCCACAAATTGAAGGCCTTGTCTAAGGCCCAGAAGAAGCTACTGACTGACCAGGCTGAGGCCTGCCGGTCTAAGACCAAGGAAGCACAGAAGAGCCAGGAGGAAAAGCGCCTCTAGGCCAAGAAAGAAGGGATCATCAAGACTCCATCCAAAGAGGAAGAGTCCAAGAAATAAAGCTTCTCTCGTGTCTGTACATAGTGGCCTGGCTGTGGCCTCACATGGATCAGTCATTAAAATAAAACAAGCTTTTGCCTATATATATATACATATATATATACATACATATATTAACACATGGCACACTTTTATATATATGAATGACTGACTGTTCAGCACTTGCGGGCATCTCCAGGTGTAAAAGAGACATAGGCACAGGAAATCCCTTCCCTACAGACACCTGTGAATGCTCTGAAATAATAAGTCAGATCATTCTAGGGCAAAAAAGCCATCCGCAGACTAGTGGCAAAATGAATCCAGATTTTGCTTGCAGGATTTGCTTTGCAGTACATTTGTACAGTGTTATAAAAGAAATGTGGGGGTTAAAATGGTTTTTAATATAACAGTGGTTATTCCCACAGTAACCATAGTATAATGGTTATTATAACAACAACAAAAAAATCAAGTGTTTTTTTTTCCAGAAAATGTGCCAACGTTGCATATAAGCATTTCACATAGAGCATTCATGTGATACAGCAATCCCATTAAATAGGTTTATCATCCCCACTTTGGAAATGAGAGTTCTGAGGCTCAGAAAGGCTAAGTAAGTCACTCCAGTGTTGCAAAGCACCCAGACCAGGAAATGGCTCCACCCACATTTAGGGTGACCCTCCTCACCTCAGTAAAACTGATGAAGATGATCTCTTCCACCACAGAAAGGGTTTGTCAGGGCCTCTAGACCAGTGCCTCTCAACCTGTAGGTTATGACATATATGTCGGATATCCTGAATACCAGATATTTATGTTATGATCCATAACAGTAGCAAAATGTCAGTTAAGAAGTAGCAACAAAATGATTTTATGGTTGGGGATCATTACAACATGAGGAACTGTATTAAAGGGTCACAGTATTAGGAAGGTTGAGAACCGCTGTCCTAGATCCTGTCAAGTTTGCAATCAATGCTAACCATCTCAAAGTACAATGGTAAAAGCCTTTGAGTGTCTAATTAAAAGCTGTGGACTCAATTCTACCTGCTAAAACTATACCACTTTTCACCTCGTAGATTTCATAACATAAAACTGTAATAAATACTAAAATAGCTATCCATCAACTGGAAAAGAGGAGAAGTGATTGTTGGAAACTACAAAAGGAAATTTTTTTTAAAGAAATGAGATTATTATAATAAGAGTCATCTCTTCCTTTGAAGTAATGAAATGTGATTTTCACATTTTCTTTTTTTTTTTTCCATTTTTTATTAGGTATTTAGCTCATTTACATTTCCAATGCTATACCAAAAGTCCCCCATATCCACCCCCCCCCACTCCCCTGCCCACCCACTCCCCCTTTTTGGCCCTGGTGTTCCCCTGTACTGGGGCATATAAAGTTTGCAAGTCCAATGGGCCTCTCTTTCCAGTGATGGCCGACTAGGCCATCTTTTGATATATATGCAGCTAGAGTCAAGAGCTCCGGGGTACTGGTTAGTTCATAATGTTGTTCCACCTATCAGGTTGCAGATCCCTTTAGCTCCTTGGATACTTTCTCTAGCTCCTCCATTGGGAGCCCTATGATCCATCCATTAGCTGACTGTGAGCACCCACTTCTGTGTTTGCTAGGCCCCGGCATAGTCTCACAAGAGACAGCTACATCTGGGTCCTTTCGATAAAATCTTTCTAGTGTATGCAATGGTGTCAGCGTTTGGATGCTGATTATGGGGTGGATCCGATTTTCACATTTTCAAAATACTAATGATAATTTGGAGGCTAAAGTATCGAAAATGCTTAATGGGTGTAATCAGGGGCCATGTCGCTCACTCCCCACCCCACCCTGCTTTCTCTGGTTCAGCCAGTTCGTAGTTTATAGTGGGTTAAGCGGGTAGGCCTCCAGCCTCAGTTTTCACTAGGGTGTTAAAACTGGGAAATAAGTTAACAGCTTAGTCTGAGGCATTCGCCTTTTGGAGACTTCTTGGGTATTCAGGGCTTAGCCACCTGTCAGAAAAAGGTTAAATACCAGATCTCTCTCTGCTCAGAACAAAGATACTCACTGAGCACCCTGCCTGTTGGGTACGGTGCTGAAACTGGGGAAACAAACAGAAAAAATGGGCTCTGTGAACATAAATTTTAATATAAATTAATATAGTAAATTAATATGGCAGCTGTATTTCTTTATCCTAACTAGTCCCTCAATAACAACACAGAGAGACAAAGTACTTGGGCAGTGTATCTTAATTCCCTAAATTAATCTGGCTACCTCCTAGCCAGAATTTCCATAATACTGGCATTTAGTGCTTTCCATTCTCCACCTGAACTCTGTGAACTCCTTCCTTCTTCCTCCTTCCTCCTTCTGTCTCATAGCTCAATCAGTCAATCCCTTCTCCTCTCCCATCCCCACCCTCTCTCCACCCCCACCCCCACCCCCACCTCCACCTTCCCCTACCTGATGGAAGTCCCACCCTATTCTCTCTTCTGCCCAGCCATTGGGTACTCAGCTTTTATTGACAAGCCAGAGATTGAATATATGGTAAGAATTGTTTACACAAACTTGAGACAGGGAGTTCTTGACACAAGCATTACAATGTTATGTCCAGACTGAAACAAGATCTGAGAGCAGAGAAGTCAGCATTTGAATAACACAAGGATAACCTTTACACAGTACACAAAAACATTATGCCTACAGGCTCCTACCCTTCAGTTGCCCACAGTCAGGTAGAACTTTCCTAATCCCCTGGGACTGCTGGAGCAGAGCATCTGTGCGTCCTGAGCTGAGATATTACCTCCATCTTCACACCTTATCTGCACCTGGGCAAGGAAAAGGTCTCTTCTCCTGCGCCTAGCAATGGGGAAGACATTTCCTTTATCTTTGATTTGTTTGACATCACGTCCAGGGGTCACATGTTAATATCCAGTTCATCAAAGGCCTGGCCCCTTGGGTTCATTTCTTTCCATCCCTCCTGCAGACATCATAGACATTTACCAAAGTAAATGTACCAACTGCTTGGGACCCTTCCACAGTCTCGTCATTCCAGCAGGAATATTCTTGTCTCTCCTTCCCAGGCCCCCTGACCTCCAGGGTTCTTGCATTCAAGTATTAGCTTAACCATCACTTCTGAAAAGGTAGATCTTCTCCCCCGACAGCAGGCTGCACATCTGGCAATTACCCCCCCCCACATGTCCCCTTGTTCCCTTTTTATAGCTCTTACCACACTCATAAAAATCCACCTGTTGTCTCCTCCCCCCCCCCTAGACCATAAACTTTAGAACAACAAGACTTTATCTGTCTTTCTCCCCATCAATACCCTGATCATCCTATAGCAGGTGCTCACTAAATATTTGTGATGTCCTGCATTGTGCTGAAATAATTCACTTATAGAAGAAGAAGAAAAGGCATGATGCAGGATTTCCTGGCTCCAGATTTCCCTTCCAACTCACTTCAAAAGAGCAATTTGATTTCTCCAACCACCCTAAACCTTTCTTCTCGCTCCCACCGCAGCTTCCTCGGCTCTCTGCCCATGTTACACTTGTCAGCTGCTGTCTTTTCACCAGTTCCTGAAAGGAAAAAGGCATGTCTTCCTCCCTCCACGCTCTGGGTTCTGAATTCCTCATGCAGAGCTGAGGCTCAAGAAACGTTGACTGATGCTGGTGCTCGACTTTAATCCCAGCACTCGGGAGGCAGTGGCAGGCAGAGCTCTGTAAGTTCAAGGCCAGCCAGGTCTATGGAGTGAGTTCCAGAACAACCAGAGCTACACAGAGAAACCCTGTCTCCAAAAAAAGGGAAGGAAGGAAGGAAGGAAGGAAGGAAGGAAGGAAGGAAGGAAGGAAGGAAGGAAGGAAGGAAAGAAGGAAAGAAGGAAAAGAGAGAGAGATAGTCAATTGAGAGATGACAAGAAATTAAATTTGTTTCCAAAAATATTTTATGATTCTCTACCTAGTAGATTTTTTTTCAATCTGTGACTCTTTATTAACTGACCAGATTACAAAAATACTATGGGAAACACCTTAGTTCATCTGTCTAATAAGTCTGTTTATCTGATCTTCCCTGTTGCCAGCATCTCCACCTTCCACAAAGTGAGTTGTCTTTTTCTTCATTCCACCTCATGAGAAAGATAATTCGAAGGGCCACGGGAAGTTATTTGCTTCCTTGAAGCGTTTCCCAACTGTATAGACGAAGAAGCTGCACTACCTTGCGGACCTTTGGGCTTACTCCGTTGATACCTCGAATTCTGATGACAAACGCCAGTTTTGGTTCTGTGAGCACATAGAAGTTTCCAGCTTTCCTTGGCATCCCGGCCATCTGAATCTCAGTCCGGGACATCTGCCTGCACTCCTTGTGATAGCGCTGTGCCTTCTCATAGATGAGCTTCCTCCTTGCCTTTCACAGTATCTTCAGGGCAAACTTCTTCCTCACCTTCAACTCTGAAATTCCTTTGCTCTTGCTTAAGGGTTTCTGGCACAGCAGAAACCTTTTTCTTAAGAGTTTTTGGCACAACTGCAACCTTCTTTTGCTTCCCTGGAACAGCCTCCATGGTTCCAATCAGAAAAGGAGAGAGATTTTTAAAAACAAAAGATAGCTTTCTAGGCATGGTGGTTTGAAAATGCTTGGCCAAGGGAGTGATACGATTTGGAGGTGGGGCCTTGTTGGAGTAGATGTGCCCTTTGGTTGGAGGAAGTATGTCACTCTGGGGATGAGTTTTGAGAGACCTTCCTCCTAGCTTCCTGAAAACCAGTCTTCTCCTGTCTGCCTTTGGAGCAACATGTAGAACTTTAGGCTCCTCCAGGCCCACATCTGCATGTGTGCTGCCACACTCCAGCCTTGATAGTAATGGACTGAACCTCTGAACCTGTAAGCCATCCCCAATTAAATGTCATGCTTTATAAGGGTTGCTTTGGTCATGGTGTCTCTTCACAGCAATGAAAACCCTAACTGAGACACCGGGTGTGTGGAAATCTGAGGGGGAGCCTTTCTACAAACAGGAAACTCTATGTGTCCCTACCCAAGCCTCCAAATCTGAAAATAAGTATCTTGTTGGCACTGAAAAGAAAGTATTCTTTTTGTCTTCATTGATCACAGACAAAGCCTGGTCCTGCCAGCTATAATCATGTTCTAGAAGGCTCTGAAATAAGGTGCCAATGCCCACTCTGACATAAGTCAACTAGGACTACCTTCCTCTCATTGGGACTACAAGGAGCACCTGAGTGTGAAGACCTGAGGACAGAGTCTCAGCGTTGGCAGGAAGTATTAATGGCACCCTATTGCTTGCTAGACAGGTCCAGCCTCCATAAGGGTCTCTCAATAAGGTCCCTGTCTCCATACCAACTGACCCACTGTCAGAACCACAGAGAATCTGTGCCATCTTGCCTGGCTTTTGCACCAGCATCCGGCCTCTCAGGAGCTCTGCTAAGCCTCTCAACTACTTTTTCTCATGGGCAGAGACAGGAAAGGCCCCCGCACAGAAACCCCTGGGTATGACACTAATCCATTCGCCTGCTTCTATGTCACATTTAATTAATCACTCGATACAGAATTATCCGTACTGAAACTCCGAACTAATGAGATGCTGTGAAGCCTTCGAATTGGGGATTACAAACTGCCGCGTGTCTCACCAAGGTCAGTTTAGATTGTTCTAAAGCTATTAGTACATGATCACCTCTCTTTAACCTGAAACCCCTTTACTTTTCATTAAAAAAAAATAAAAAAGGAAATATCAGAGTGTTTTGGAGGAGGCAAAGGGCGACGCTTCGTTGTTTGTTTTAACTACGTGAAAGCTTCAGCCATCAATATCTGAATCCTCCCTCGGAGCAGCATCAAAGTTCTTTCCCATAATCTCCCCAACAGGCTATGTTGACCTTTGCCTCCAGGGGATAAGAAAGCACAACCTCTTGATAACAGTTTTCTGGGAAAGGATGCAAAAGATGCATAGACATACACAATTTTAAATTAAGCTGTATTCCTGTTTCATAATCACAAAGGCTCCAGGCAGTCTTTACATTCCATTCCTCAGCACGTGCCTCTTTAAAGGGTAGGATGAGTAAGTATGTCGCAACATATTCACATGCTAGCCCCGATCAACTTCCATGCAGGACTTAGACTATGCACTCTGTACACATTGGGATCTACTACAGCAGCTCAAGCCACAGAGGACAACTAAGCAGCTGAAATACGGCTAAGCTAAGCTGAGACTCACTATAAGTGTAAAAGGAAGACCGGAGTTAAGATTTAGACTGGAAGCAGAATTGAAGTACTCAGGTTGGTAATTTCTATATTTGACTGCATAGTGAAGTTG
Source organism: Mus musculus (assembly GCF_000001635.26). Classification (NCBI taxonomy): domain Eukaryota; kingdom Metazoa; phylum Chordata; class Mammalia; order Rodentia; family Muridae; genus Mus; species Mus musculus. Next base: position 157,594,545 of record NC_000067.6, on the reverse strand, counting down.
TGGTTTGGATATGTTAACAGAATCTCTCAAGCTCAGTTCTATCGATGTTTGGGGTGAGATATTCTTATTGTTTACACCTGTGCCCCACCCCCTCCCCACGTGTCTTTTGAAGCATGAGAAACCCTTCCCCATAAGCCCTCAATTTGTGTCTATACCTAATTGGCAAGGAGAAAGGAATCACCAGGATTGGCTTAGAGAAATGGTATTTAAAGAGTAGTCCTCAGACCAACAGTGTCACTGACACAATTGGAAATGCATTTTCTCTTAACCCATTGCACACCTATGAAATCAGAAACTTCAGAAGTGGGATTCATCGGCTGGTGGCTTAAGGTGACTTTGTTACGAGCACTAGAAGTAGAGAGCCTAAGTCAGGAAATAAAATAATTAAAAAAAAAAAAAAAGCGGGAACCACTGGCTTAGACCAGCCAAAGCCTGTTTTTTATTTAAAGCTTCATTCTCCTGAAAGATAAAGTCAGGGCTGACTCTTAAGGGGAAAAAAGTCATAATTCTTTCATAAAGCAGAAGAAAGGGGTGGCGGGAGCAGGGGCATTTAACAGACAACCAAATTTATCTTTTATAATCAGTAGTGTCCGTTGTTTTACTTTTTTGACTAGAAAGAGCTCTTTCCTATTGTGCATGCTCTGTAACCAGTAACTTAAGAGGGTATTTACAGAGAATGCTTTTCAAACAATATTTTGGATGTCCTTAGCAAAAGTTTGACTATCACCATGCAATACTCAAATAAAACACCAACCCTTAGCCATGCACGCAGAGTCTTTAAAAGAAGTTCTCATAAAGGGCTTTATAACCTCCCCCAGGATGATCCCTTATGGTGGAAAGATGAATTATTGTTTTTAATTTTCATTTTACAGATGGGAAAACTGAAGCTTAAAGGGGAGAGGAATCACACAGCTAGCAACTTTGCATGCCAAAGCTCACCATGCAGAACTGGCTGAGAGCTGGCTGGAGCATCTTCCGTTAGATCCTGCTGCTCCATGGGGAAAAAAAAAGTCTTCTGTGGAGAAAACCATGAAGATTTCAGCAGCATTATCTGCATGGCCTGATCAACTACAAGACTTTGGAATTCCAACTACAGTATAAGAGAAATTGACAGCTAAAATAAATGGTAAAGATTTCCCCACCACCGCTAATTGCACGGCAGAGGAATCTTGCATGAAGCTGCCCAAGAAAATGAGCATTTTCATTACCTACTGTAGCTTTAATGAATGGCCTAAGACGTGGCTGCAGAACTGGCTGCTACCTCGATCACATTGCGATGCCTAACAGCCCATTTTTCTCCAAAAAAATCCCAAAGATTTTTTTTTCTTCTTGTTGTTTTATTTTCTTGTGAGCTACAGGTATGAATTTTTTTTTTAATCTTAAAGAAAAAAATACGCATGGCATGTTGTCTGCTAAGGTAGATTTCAACTGTGACTTTTCAGCTAGGAAGGATTAAAATCAAATAAGATCTCAGTCCCCAGAAGACCTCAGCAAAATAGCCCAAGATACAGAGTTCTCCATCCCAGGTATCTGCTCTGTCCTGCAGCCCTATCAGCAATGCTCTTCAGACCCAGGAGCAGCTGCTCAAACAGCCCTGCTAGGGGCTGGAGAGATTGCCTGGTGATTACAAGAACCTGCCACTTTTCCAGAGGACCAGCGTTCAGATCCCAGTACCCACATCAAATGGCTGCCAACCACCTATAACTCCACCTTCTAGGGGAATCCGATACCCTCTGAGGCACACACACACACACACACACACACACACAGAGAGAGAGAGAGAGAGAGAGAGAGAGAGAGAGAGAGAGAGAGAAACAATTTTATAATAGCTCTGCTGAGCATCCTGTGAGGTTCCAATCTCTATCACAGCCTGGGTGAACACTGTGATATCCTGAGACCAGCAAGCAGTAAATGCCATTTGATGGGAGATAGCTAGGAGAAAATAAAGAGCCGATGTCAGTAGGGACACTCTGAATAAAGGGCAAAAGCAGCATGGTCTTCATGCCCTTTGTCCTAAAGTTTTCAGAGGGAAAATGTTATGTCCAGAGTCTCTACTTCTAGCCTTCCCATTGATTTGGGGATAGTGTTTCTCCTCTTGGGGCCTAGTCCTTGCACATCTCCCAGGCCCTCTGCTGTCTTAATCTGAAAGTTAAGCATCTCCCTGTTTCCTCCCAGGTGGAAGAAAAGCATATTCCTACCTCAGCCCTGCAGGAGCACTGAAGTTCAAAGCCCCAGGCAGAGCTCCGCCTAAGCTGGCTTCATGAATGCTGTATTATTGTTCTGCTGAGCAGTTACCCCCATGCCAAGCAAGTCAGAACAAGCCTTCTAAGCTGTGCTGATGGATGTTTGCAGAGAACCTGTGGGAGTTATTAATATTCATGTTCCCGTCACACTTTCTGCAAGTAAAGGAAGCTTGTTTTCTGTAACACATCATTAGGTGAGGAAGACAAGGGACCACCTAGGGTTTTGAAGCAAAAAGTGTGGTCACCTCAGTCCCAGAGAAGCTGAAAAAGGAACAGCCAAGGTGAACCGGTCACAGGCAGTAAACTTTCACCTTCTAGAGATGCACAAAAGATCCTTTTCGTCAAATGTAAACATTTGTAGGCCTCTGCAAAGAGAGTGGTGATGGGATCTGGGGCTGTTGACAGTCTCTTTCCTCTGAGAGGGACAACAGGATACAAAGGCTGTGTCTGAGAACACAGCTTTGAGAGTACAGAGTAGGGACTTGGGGACTCTGAGCTGAGCCTCCCTGCTTGCCTGTATAACCCAGAAGGAGTCTTTAGATTTGGGAACAAAATAGCAGGGAATCTAGTTAGGATAGCTGTCATCAAGAAGACAAAAAGGTAACAAATGCTGACAGGGATGCAGAGAAAGGGGAACCTTGGTACACTAGCCATGAGAATGCAAATTAGTACAGCCATTATGGAAAAGAGCACGGAGTTTCCTCAGACCGTTAAAAATAGGGCAACCATATGATTCGGTAATCCCACCACTGGGAATATATCCAAAGGAAATGAACTCAGCATGTCAACAGAATACCTATACTTCCGTGCTAATTGAAGCAATATTGACAATAGTCAAGTTATAGAATGTCTATCAACAGATGGGGGATAATGAAAACATAGTGTGTATACTCAACGGAATACTATTTAGTCATTAAAAAAAAATCCTGTCATATGTGGCTGCACGAATGATGGGTGGCACTGGGGGACACAGTGTTAAGAGAAATAAGCCAGGCTCATAAAGTTGAGTGCTACATGATCTCGGTGGTGTGTGGAGAATAAACATATTGCTCATATAAAAGAAAAGTATCAGAGGTCAGCAGCTAGGAAGGCCAAGAGAGAGAAGCAATAAAAAGAGAAAAGATAATAGTTATCAAGTAGATAGATAATAGTCAGCAAAACTCAGTTCGATAGGAAACAAGTTCTCCTGCCCACAGCACAGTAGCAGGATTCCATTCGCAATTTCCTGTATATTCCAAAATAGCCAGAAAAGAGGATTTTTAGTGTTCCCACCACTAGGAAAGGATAAACATTTGAGGTGATAGAAATGCTAATTACGCTAATCATTACATTTGATCATTACACTTCGCATGCACGGACTCTCAGATTTCAGAATAGCACCTGTCTCGGACCACATGGCCACTGTGTGTTGAATGAATTAATAATTTAATGATTTGAGTAAGAAATGAAATCTATATTCCCCAAGGGTGGCAGCACACCTTAGCAGATGAGGTTCAAAACACATTCACAGGCACCAAATCTCGATTTTCACGACAAAGTGAGCTTTTACCTTCTGTTCATTTTATAGCTGAGGAAGTAGGCCCAGAGAGGCTGCACACCTATTTACGGTGCAGCGTGAGAAGTGTTCTGCAGAGTGTGAAAGTGTGAACAAACACAGGAGATCTGGGAAGGTAAATAGAATCTCAGACCTTCTGAAGATTACTTTCTATGAGTGTTGGGGGAAAGAAGACAATAAGATAATAAACTAATTAAAAAGCAAAAGGTATTGTTGAGCTAGATTAAGAGACAGGGAATAGGGACCTGGACTTGTGGATTAATAAGGAAAGGCCTGCCTGAGAAGGGACACCTGCAGAGAGCATGGAGGGTTGACCCAGGTGGCCACAAGGCTGTAGGGAAGGGTCTTCCAGTGAGAGGGAGCAGAAGTGCGAAGACTCACTTGTTTTTACTGTACCCGGCAGGTACATCACCATCTCTCTGAAATGGAGCCGGTTTCCTTCCTCCCAAGGTCAGCTTATAAAATGGATTCTTCCACAAAATTAAAACCCTCTTACATACACCAGCAAGACAATGTGAGTACCTCGCCCTGCACCTGTCATGCTGGAAGCAGCTATAGCATTTGCACTTATTTGCAGTGTGCAGGGGGCATTACTAGCCTGTTATTCCAATCTTGTTCCCTTGCCCTCCCAACTTTCCAAAGTCCCACAAAGGACAGAAGATGCTGGAAGGGGCTGTTGCCATTACTACATGGGAAGAATGGATAGTGAGGGGGGGAAGAAAATTATAATTGATTATTAATGTATTTTCCCACGCCATGCTGAGAACGGTGTGACTTCAGTGATCTCCAGCCTTCTGACTATACAGTGCCCAGTGGAGAACCTGGCACATAGTAGCTATTCAATAAATGCTTGATGAAAGAAGAAATGGAAACTACTGTCCAGTAGCATACGCTGTGGCTCAGCAAAGGCTCTCTCCTGGGCTCATTTCCATGTCATCCAGCAAGAGCTAAGGACCCCCACAGAGCCCTGACATCTCAGAAAGGAGCCTCAGCTCTCCCCTCCAGTGCACACTCCCTCATGCCCCCCCACCCCTGTGTCTGTGGGTACAACTGAGTGGCAGCCCACAGAGGAAGTTGGGGTGATTTTACTGCAGGTTAGCTTTGTTGGCATTTACATCAATCTCCTCTTTCTGTAATTTTAAACTCTAGCTCAGCATTCTCAGAGAAGACATAAATTATTAAACAAAAGAAAGCAACTCTGGCTTCAGATCAGATGGTAATAAACATCACCTAGTATGCTCAAAGTCCCTTCATGTGGCCCGTGTGGCAGCAGAAGGAGTTTTAAGATTTGGCAGTGCTACTCAAGTTCTGGCTGGTGTTAATGGCGGATGTGTCTGGAACTCACAAGGATTATTGGAGACAATTGGGGCACTTCTCCCCATGCCTGAGGAAAGAGGAGGGTGGGAGATAGAGGAGAGTAAACCTTCACATCAAAACAGACTAATTTTCACTGACTGCACATCTTCTATGTCCTATATACGATATATCTATGCTAATGTTTATAACACAAAGTAGGTGTCACTGTCTCTTCAGCCAGTGATGACATCGGGGCACAAAGATATTAAGTAGCTTACCTGAAAGCACACAATGGATGGAAAAGCTGGAACTGGAATCTGGGCCTAACCCATGTCAGCTGTCCCCTCACCATAGGCCGCACCAGGCCCTATGGGCAGCCATGAAGCCCATCCTAAAGGATGCCATAGGTGATGAACCCTGGCGTTAGCTTTGTTGTGGGACACAAGCTTTGAATGGCACACTAGGGGAGGAGTGAGACCATGTGCATTCTATAGCACAAGAATCATGTCCTTCCAGTGCAGAGGGGAAAGATAGCATGGTGACAGACAGCAAAAGTCGTGTGTCCCTGGAGCAGTGGCTTTTGCATGCCCTCTACTGTGACTCCTGCAAAGCAGTCCCTTAGACATGTTCGTCTGTAAAAACTGTGAAAGTTTAATGCCACACCTAATATATAATACATAATATATAATACATACCCTTTATATAGTGTGTGTGTGTGTGTGTGTGTGTGTGTGTGTGTGTGTGTGTGTGTGTGTGAGAGAGAGAGAGAGAGAGAGAGGGGGGGGGGGGGAGAGAGAAGCCATGCTTGGTGAACAAATAAGCCCAGACTGATTTCTGTTCCTATGGAGAATCTGCCCTCTAAGCAAGTCAGAGCTGCCACTCTGCACCTCATTCAACAGGCTCTGGAAACAAGCCCCAGCCCCAGGCTGCAGCATCTCGCACACATTCTCCTTCCTGAAACTGAAGAGGAAAGGCTTAGTGAAGTAGGGAGCCTCTGAAAGTTGAGAGAGAGGTGAATAGAAGACATTGGATCTGCCAGGGTGAAGGATCTAGCAGGAGCTGGGTCAGAACCCATTCAAATCCCCCAAAACCTTCACTTCCAGATAGGTGTCTGCAACACACACACTGAGGAGCACAAGATCCCCAGAAGAGCTGGTCCAATGTGCCCATTCCCAGGCACATGCCAAGCCCATGCTTGTGTTAGACAGCTCCAGGGTATTGGGGGAGGTATTGGGTGGAGGGGTGTCTTTGATCGATTCTAACAAGCCTACCCGTTTCACAAAGAAGAAACTAACATGCAGAAGGAGATCACTTGACCAAGGTCATAATGACAAAGGAACAAGAAGCCAAGCATCCTGGTACTCTTCCCAGAATGTTGGTCCACTTCAACCCTCGGATGTCTCAACAAAAGATGCTGATTGAGAGATCTGACCCAGAGAGTGCCAGGCAGAGATTTCATCATGCAAATGAAGACCAACACACTGGATTCCACTCTGGAAGGCCACACACAGGCATCTGAAGTATTATGTAGGCAATACCCAAAGCAGCTTGTGTGGGGTTTCAAAAAAAAATAATAATGTACCCAAGAAACTGCAAGAAGACTTATCCCTCAAGCATCAGTGAAAAATATCACTTCTCACCCCCATTCAATTCCAAATAAGTTCTTCTACCTCTCAAAACCTTCAGGCTTTATCGATTCTGTAACACCACAAGGTCTTGGAAGATGTTGCTATTGGAACTGGAGAGATGGCTCAGAGGTTAAGAGCACTGACTGTTCTTCTAGAGGTCCTGAGTTCAATTCCCAGCAACCACATGGTGGCTCACAGCCATCTATAGTGGAATCTGACGCCCTCTTCTGATGTGTCTGAAGACAGCAACAGACGATGTTGCTATTGAGTTCTCTTTCAGAAATCAGGTCTCTTTGTTATGGTATTTTATGAGCTCATACAGCCTAGAGATATATTGTCAATTTTCCATCTAATACCTAGCACTGAGCCTTGTCCACAATACACACTTAGTAAATATTTGTTGAATGAATATTCTTATGCAAAATCCATCGTGGGAAATAGAAGATTATAGCTGATCCAACTAAATAGGGTTCAAAGAAGAGAAGGCTTTAGGCATAGATATTTCTTCTAATTCCAAGAGCAAATCTCCCTCTTGGAATTCAGAAAGAGATAGGGGCTGTTGACACTGGAATATGGGAGAAGACGTTGAATTAATCAGGTGTTAAACCAGAAATCTTTGTTTGCAGAAAAGCCCCTCTGCCTGAGCCTGTTGGGAAGTAGTGGAAGGTGTTCCTCATAGAATTGTGGGGCAGTGGATATGGCTGAAAACATCCATTTAAAAAAGTTTAAAAGACACTATCAGGAAGATACCCGGCACTTTCAGTTCAGAATGACCACTGGTCTCAGGGTCAAAAAAAGAGCAAAAGACTACATTGAAATGACCCTTGGCTGCCAAAGCAAAACAGAAAGGAGAGCCCAGGTGAGTTAGGAAGAAATTCCTGCCTCCGAGGAACCTAGGAAGAGCTTTCTACCTCGCCTGGAAAGACCACACACTTGTAACTGATGAGAACGTCCTCAGGCCTGGAACCTCCAACAGCCATCCTTGCCAAATGCCTTGCCCTTTGGCTCCCAAGACACCTGCCTAGCATGACAGGAGCCAGAAATTCCAGCTGTGCATCCCCAGAACCCTGGAAGTTCCCACTAGCCAGGTGACTTCTGAGCCTGGAGGATGAAGCCAGCTCCAATATTTCTTTTGGGAATCACGCCAAAAAAGCAGCTGCCTAAATAACAAGCCCCACAACCAGCTCCAGAAAGAGTTTCCCTCTCAATGCCAAGGGTCATCGACACTGCCAGGGAACAGACTACAAGGCTGGAAGAAATATTCAGACAAAAGGAGCTAAGAATATTATTAAAGCCATATATTTCTTCCTTGAGAATTTCGAACTTTCTTGACTACAGAGTCCTAGAGATGTCCTCAGGCGCAGCCTCTCTCAGCTATTCTGTTGTCCTCTCACATTTGCCAAGTAGCTAGAATTTACCCAAAACCATCTTATTCACCCAATACTATTCGGGGCATTTGTAAGACTGACTCATTTAATCAAGACAAAATGAAAATTCTTTAAGGTAATGATGGAATCAATTCTATATTATGGATGAAGAAACCAAGGCCCTAGGAGGTTAAATCACCCAAGGTCACATGACTGTGGAGCACCCTCAAGCTTACACACAACTCCTGGGTTTTTGTTTGTTTGTTTGTTTTGTTTCTTGTTTTTCTTTCTCTATTGCTGCCACTAATGCAGAACAACCCCTCAGTCTTCACACTGGGGAGTTATGTGGGGTCCTAAGGATTTATACAATTCACACAAGCAAATGAGAGGTGGGTTCAGCACATGCTAAGTGAAAGTCAGGGGAGGGGGAAGGGGACAGAGGGAAGAGCTGTCTGGAGGAGGGAGTCGGGGCTTAATGGTATTTCACTCCAAGGAAGAAGTACCTATGGAACAAAGGCTGAGAAACTCCTCAGCCACAGGGCTGAGGAGGGTGGTCAGTTCAGTGAAAGAGTAGCTAACTCCCCATGCCCCCTTGAGCAACTCTCTTCTTGCTTCATCACCCTGCCTGATTTCATTTCCAGATTATGTCCCTTATATCTGGCTAGCATGGTAAACGAAGCCCTTGGCTTCCTGCTAAGCCCTGTATTCACAGTCTAAGGAGGAGGACATGACCCATCTATTCTCTGATGGTCCTCTAGACTGGCTTGCTGTCAGATTCTGTTGCCCTCACTCAAATATTCACCACCAGAGATCAGTAGCTGGATGTATTAGCCCTCAGGTTAAGGGACCAAAGAAGCTGGATTGCAGTCTAGTCTGGGAAACATGAAGATATTGTGGCACCTGCATAGTGAAACCAGTTCACTTAGACTATGGGGGTATATGGGAAGATGGAGTCCAGCACCCTGTGGTTTAAAAAAAAAAAAGTGTGCTCATATCTAGTCTTGCCCTCATGTATTTCTGCATCCAAACAAGGAGTATGAACTGTGGCGGGGGGGGGGGTGATCTAGTTTGTAGCACCCTGATTATATCTATGTCCATTTTAGGGATACAAGAGCCAATGAAATATGGTCCTATTTTTACAGTCTAGGAGAGACAGACGTGTACAGTAGTCAGAAAGAAGGCAGGCTGTGCTCTGAAGACACGGAGACCTCATAATAGCTTTCAACTAAAAGAAATCAGAAAAGGTGGTGGGAGGAAAAATAATGTGTGCACATATATATATATATATATATACATATCTGTGAAAATATAATGAAGACTTGTGTTTCTTATGCTAAAATAATTGTTTTTAATCAGAAGAGGTTTGGCATGCCTTGGAGGAGGGGCAGGACCTAACAGCACAGGAAGGAAACACATCCCAAGTCAAGGAACACCACAAGCAGAGATGAGGAAGAGGATGTGATTAAAGTGTGACATGAGAGAGGCCTAGAGAGAGGTGAGGCAGCAAACGGCCATAGGAAACCTTTCATGTACTAAATGGCTAAGCCTTGTCTCTTAACAGAGAAGTGAGCATTCGGGTTACAAGCATTTGCTTCTGAAGGCTTCCCCTTATCTTCCCTTGAATCCTGGACTAGTAAACCAAACTATAAGGGTTTGCCATATCTCAACTTGTTATCAGTGTACACACACACACACACACACACACACACCTGCGGTCTGATACATCCAAGCCAAATTGGTGTGTCTTGATTTTTCTCACATCTGCCTTGCTCACCTTTTGCTGCTGGAGCCAGTCACCTGTCAGTCAAGTTTGACTCCCTTCATTCTCTCACGTCTCACAGTCATGAGCAAATTCTAATAGCTGTAATATAAAAACACATCCAGAATTCAGCCTCTTGGCACCACCATTTCCACGGCAACCTCATATACTAGATGATCTTTTACATACTGGATTATTGAAAGACCCTTATCACCAAGTACAGTCCAACCCAGGAGTCAGGGTGACCTTGAAAATTGTAAGCTTGGACAGTCTTCTACGGAAAGCCTCTAAATAGTTTCCCTCTCGCTGGGAATAAAAGCCAGAATCTTTCCCTTGACCTGAGCTCTGTGTTCTCCTCTGCTGCCTGCTCCCTCTGCACTAGCACCAGCGTGCTGGCCTCTTTGCTGTCCCTCACACACAAAGAACACTTGACCTCCAGACACTACACTGGTGGTTTTCTTGGCCTGATTTGTTTCTCTCCACGTACCCTCATGACTTGCCTGTAGCTCTCCTCGGGTCTTAACTCATCTCCTGGTCACCAACGCTACGTCTGATGTCCTTCTTAAGAACAGCAACCCGTGTCTCTTATCATTTTGTTGCCTGATTTATGCCTTATTTCTTTGCTTGATCACAAAGCGACTTCCTTCTACCAAGACTACTGTCCCACGACAGTAAAGACTTGGTCTGTTTTACTCACAGATGACTCCTGATGGCTGGAGAGGTAGCAAGTATGGAGTACACGCTGTGCTTTTTAATTTTTGTCATCACTACCATCATCATCATTCAATGTCTAGATTAACTAGATGAGTTCTCCAGTTAGCACTCCCCACCAAAGACTACTAGAGAGGTGCTTATTATAATGGTCCAAGACAACACTGAGGGGGTCCAGAGCAAGGTCAGATCCTAGACAAACACACTCTTGTGTTACAAGAATGTGTGGCAGGTGATGTCTTCAAGTCACAGAGTCCCCAGATTAAAAGGGCCAGCGCTTTAATGGAGCTCCATCTTGGTAGCAAGCACAGACACAAAGGCTGTAAGGATGGTTAGATCAATAATCCAACAATGACATCAAGGGCCAGGTTTCTCTTCCATCTTTCCAGTTCACATGTGAAGCTAGCTTCACAAAGATCATAGAGCAGATTTCTTCTTATGTACCATTGGCAGAGCTGGACCCCATGCCCATTTCTAGTCAGGACCTTGCAGGAGGAGTAGAGCCAGAGCCTTGGGTACCTAAATAAAATTGTTTTGCTTGGGTTTGCGTTTTTGTTTTGTTTTGTAAGGGAAAGGGGAAAGTGGTGCTCTTGTCTATTGTGGGAAGCTGAATAAGAGTCCTGAAAGGTGTGACTAGATAAAAGAGTATGCACTGCTCTTCCACAAGACAGAGTTGAGCCCCTGGCATCCACATCAGGTAGTTCACCGTCTCCTATAACTCGTACTCCACAGGGGTCCATGGAGATCTGATGTCTCCTGCCTCTGTGGACAGACACACACATATGCAAATAATTAAAAGTAATAAACTTGCCATGATAGCCCACACCTTAAATTCAGGAGGAAGAAGCAGGTAGATCTCCGTGAGTTCAAGGCCAGATTGGTCTACATAGACAACTCAGGCCAGCCAGGGCTGCACAGTGAGACAGACAAACAGATAAAATAGTATTTTTTTAATCCTGAGATGTGCAAATCTTTTTTTAAAGATTTATTTATTTATTTTATGTATGTGAGTGCTCTGTAGCTGTACAGATGGTTGTGAAGCTTCATGTGGTTGTTGGGAATTGAATTTTTAGGACCTCTGCTCACTCTGGTCAGCCCCACTCTCTCTGGCCAACTCTGCTCGCTCAGGCCCAAATTATTTATTATTATTATACATAGGTACACTGTAGCTGGCTTCAGACACACCAGAAGAGGGTGTCAGATCTCATTACAGGTGGTTGTGAGCCACCATGTAGTTGCTGGGATTTGAACTCAGGATCTTCAGAAGAGCAGTCAGTGTTCTTACCCACTCAGCCATCTCGCCAGCCTGAGATGTGCAACTCTTACTTCCTGGAAACTTACAAATGTGATCTTAGATGGCAAACATAAATCTACAGAAATGTCTAAATTAATGATAATACATTAATGATGTGCTTGGTAGAAAGCTTGCCCAGAATGTGAACGGCCCTGGGCTTAATCTTAATACCACATAAAACCTTGCATAGTGCCACCAGCCTGTCATCCCAGCCCTTGGGAGATGGAAGCAGGAAAATCAGAAACTCAAAATAATCGTGAGCTTCACAGCAAGTTTGAGTCAACTGTGCTACATGAAACTCTCCCTCAAAATAAGGAATTAGTGATGAAAGATTGTCTTGAATTAGCCAGTTGAATCTAGGTAATAAAAAATTAGGCCGGGGCCTAACAAACACAGAAGTGGATGCTCACAGTCAACTATTGGATGGATCACAGGGCCCCCAATAGAGGAGCTAGAGAAAGTATCCAAGGAGCTAAAGAGATCTGCAACCCAGTAGGTGCAACATTATGAACTAACCAGTACCCCGGAGCTCTTGACTCTAGCTGCATATGTATCATAAGATGGCCTAGTCGGCCATCACTGGAAAGAGAGGCCCATTGGACAGGCAAACTTTATATGCCCCAGTACAGGGGAACGCCAGGGCCAAAAAATGGGAATGGGTGGGTAGGGGAGTGGGGGGGGGGAGGGTGTGGTAGACTTTTGGGATAGCATTGGAAATGTAATTGAGGAAAATACGTATTAAAAAAAATAAGAGAAAAAAAAAGAATAAAAAAAATTTTGTATTTTAAGGGGTGCTTATAAGGGGAAGGTAAACGGAGATTTGATAAAGAAGAAGACAATAGAGTCAGAAAGCAGGGACTGGAGCTACAGTCCAAATGCCCACTGCTGGTGAATAAGGCAGGTAACAAACTCTCCTGAGGCCTCTAGCAAGACCCTCCCCAGCAATACTTTGATTCCAGCTCCCCATGCCCCATGATTGGAACTGTGAGATAACAAATGTGTGCTTTGAAGTTACAAAGTTTATGGTCACTTGTTCCCCAGCGAATAGGAACTGTATAGCTACAATGTCTCACAGAGCTGAAGAGAGCCCTGCACTTCCCAGCATCCCTTTACTCTTAAGGTTCCAGAAAGCAAAGCAGGGGCAGGGATGGCTTTTTTAAAATCAGGATATGCATGTATGAACTTATCAAATCATTTTAGAAGTCCTTGCAGCCCCCACCCAACTAGAAATGCTTGGTTTCTCCCCCAGCACAGCACCAGGAGACAAGGCAGAGATACTCCACTCTACTCCATGGGTTGTCTTTGTAACAGCTGCTTTAGGAAATACTATTTTCAGCCCTGACATAGAGAAATCATCTTGGTTTTTCTTTCTTTCTTTTTTTTTTAAGAGCATTAACTTTCTTTCTTTCCTCCAATGGGAATAGGAGAAAGAGAAAACTTCATGCCCTCGAGTCAAAATAATTACCTTCAGGACTTAAAGACTGCATCCCCGCTGCTTACTCTGGTCTGATCAAAGCCGGTCATGAATTAAGAATAAACCACAGCCCTCTATTCACTATTTCTTTAAATAATCTTTCTGCCTCTCTTCTTGGAAGAAGAAAAATAACATTAAAGCAAAGACTGGTTCTAACTGTAATGATAATGTTTCACGTTTATATTCTCAGAGAGCGTTGTTAGTATCATTAGACAGTTAATGCATGTGATTCTCTCTTGCCAATGCAGGTCAATACTGTTATTCTCTCCTAGGCAACAGGGATCCAGGTGCAGCAAGATGCAGCAATAGTTACGGAGCCAAAGCTGAAAGCAGGGTAGATAGATGGATGGATGGAATCTAAGATCCTTCCACACATATATGTAGAACCAGGATAGACCAATGCCCTGTGCAAAAGACTAGCAATGTTTATTGATTAGTAACAGAATTCAGATGGAGTGCTCTGGTACTTAATTCAAGATAATATTGTGACTGATAAACAGGCACAGAAGTCAATGGGAGAGCAGAACTCTGGTCTGTACCACGGTGACTGCAAGTGCTTTGGGGACAGGAGAGGAGTCATGTCTATGCAGAGCCTTGTGGGAATTTAGAGGTGGAGAAGGGTGGTTTCTTTCCAGAATTCACACCGACCTGGGCTCTCATAGACTGGAAATGTACTCTAGAATGCACAATCAGAGCACATATGTGGTCTACCTAAAGACAGACTATAACTATGCTATGCTCAGCAGAGCAGAGCATAATAGGTAGTGGCAAATTGGGCCTCTGGGCTTCTCTGGTACTGTGACTGACCTGAATTTCAGAACGTTCTAGGCACTACTACAAGCCTATGACCCAGCCTGGATCCCTGCTGTCCATAAACAACACTGCCAAGCACTTGTTAGCCTTAGAGTATCTTATTTACTGAACTGGGTGAATCCATTTAAGCAGTCCAGTGACTCAATTTGGGCCAACCTGTGATTTCAGTGACATTTCTCAGAAAGATAGACACAAGTTAATTCAGTAGTCCAGACGTTGGGATTCAGGGACCTCTGAAAAGTCTCCTACCTCCTAAAGCAGGGGAGAAGGGTTCGGGGAATCAACAAGATTCTAAGAAGGTGTTGTTTTACTAAGTGAAGGTGCTTGAGGACAGAAAAAGGCAAGCTTCTGTCTGAGGTCACTCCCTAGTTCTTTAAAAAGAAGGCATACATTTACACAATGGAGTACTACTCAGCTATTAAAAAGAATGAATTTATGAAATTCCTAGCCAAATGGATGGACCTGGAGGGCATCATCCTGAGTGAGGTAACACATTCACAAAGGAACTCACACAATATGTACTCACTGATAAGTGGATATTAGCCCTAAACCTAGGATACCCAAGATATAAGATACAATTTGCTAAACACATGAAACTCAAGAAGAATGAAGACTGAAGTGTGGACACTATGCCCCTCCTTAGAATTGGGAACAAAACACCCATGAAAGGAGTTACAGAGACAAAGTTTGGAGCTGAGATGAAAGGATGGACCATCTAGAGACTGCCATATCCAGGGATCCACCCCATAATCAGCTTCCAAACGCTGACACCATTGCATACACTAGCAAGATTTTATCGAAAGGACCCAGATGTAGCTGTCTCTTGTGAGACTATGCCGGGGCCTAGCAAACACTTAAGTGGATGCTCACAGTCAGCTAGTGGATGGATCACAGGGCTTCCAATGGAGGAGCTAGAGAAATTACCCAAGGAGCTAAAGGGACCTGCAACCCTATAGATGGAACAACATTATGAACTAACCAGTACCCCGGAGCTCTTGACTCTAGCTACATATGTATCAAAAGATGGCCTAGTCGGCCATCACTGGAAAGAGAGGCCCATTGAACACGCAAACTGTATATGCCCCAGTACAGGGGAACGCCAGGGCCAAAAAAAATGGGAATGGGTGGGTAGGGAAGGTGGGGGGGGGGTATGGAGGACTTTTGGGATAGCATTGGAAATGTAATTGAGGAAAATATGTAATAAAAAATATTTTTTAAAAAAAGGCATTCAAATAGCAAGACCTGATCTCAGAATTCTAACAGAGTGTGCTCAGCTCTACATAAAAGTCACATCCTGCTCTTACTCTTATGCTATTACTGCAGAGAGTGAACCCTTTGATACATTCTGACGTCACCAGCAGGCCTGCACGTGTGACTTCTGGACCACGTGATTCCTACCGTCTCACCAGCAATCCGTGCACCACATCCTGCCCTCCATCTAGCCTGCATGCACAGATTCAGGGAAAGCTATGTGACACGCCTGCTCTGCTCCTTGAAGTCACACTGACTGTGTCTGAGGGAACATTCCACCCATCTCCCTCTCTGCTCATTCACTCACACTCACTCACTCACTCACTCATTCACTCAGCACTGAGAAGTACCTGCTCAGTACCAGAGACTCTACCAGAAAATGGAAGCACAAGGATTTCAGAAGCAAGCCCCACTGACGTACCAAGTATTAAACAAAGAACCAAGTTTCCGGAAGACATGCAAATGATAGTGACAGCATCACTGGAAAGGGAGTGAGCATGGGGGCCGAGGGGGATGTCTGGGGGTGGGTAAGGGAAGGCTGGAACAGTGTGCACAGGGCCCCTACCGAAATGCTCATCTTTCATTGTACATCCCCTGGTAGCGATGCTGACAGCCGGCATATCTTGGGATAAGGCAGACAATGCTCCATCCCACTGTTCTAATTCTGGAACTGCTATGCCACCTCATTAATATGAGAAAATGTGTTAAAAAGCTGCTGATAAACAGCTGCACAGAGGCAGAAATAGTGACTCCCGTCACATTCGCAAGCTTTATTGGATCTCCAACATGGCATAAGAGGCGAAGCTTAGCCTGCATGTATAAACGGAGTAATTTGCTGTAATGTTCCAGTTTATTGGTAGACATTTTGCCATATCATGTCTCCCCAAACACAGTTTAAGGACACTTCTGATTTACACATTTCTGTAAACTGCCTCCTTCTTAGAACCGTCATGCCGACTGGCACAATGATACTAACATTCCAATCTCTCAATAAAACAGAAGACTGACTAGCTTGCATGCATCCTGCAAGCTCTAATAACTAAACTTCTCCTCGTTCAAAGGATATTTGATTAAGAAATTAGCTAGGAGTTGTGTATAAATCACAGCAAGTTGACTGAAGCGACGGGAAGGGACACTGACTTACGCAAGGGGAGTTAAGTCTTATCCTAACCCAAGGCCAGACCTGGAGTTACAAAAGAGGTTTGTACAGGATGCTGCAGCCAGGTCAAGGATTCAGACCTGGCAGGCACAGGTCCCCAATCACAAAAGCAAACGTCCCAATTTCCCTTACCTGGGGATGTTCTGCTGTGCAGTTCTCCAGCTACACGAGGGAAAGTCCCATGGAAGCTGAATTCTAATGACCTCCCTTCTCCTCAGTCTCCCTCCTTTCTGATGACAGATTGATGGCCTCCTCAGGTGCCTCCTAGGTGCGATCCACGACAGGAGACAGCAACATTGAACTCACAGAATTGATTTCCACTGGGTCCCTGTTTAGGACGGGCCCGTGGAGGTGATTTTCATTACTGACCCCCCCTTGACCCCTCCCCCCTGAGGAATTATAGCCCATCGGAGAGCCTTCTCTGCTAGATAAATATTAAACTGTTTTCTGTTTGGCACCAGGTGGCAGCTGCTCCCTTCCTTCTGGGTTGAGGATTATGTATTTGTGTAATTTTTATATTATGTTTGTTTTGTTGGCAGATGGCTTATTATTGGGGTTGCATGGGAAGAAGAGAAGGTGTAACTCCAGGGGCACGTTCTGCTAAATTAGAGGCAGGTAGGGCAGAAAAGTGGGGATTCTTTTTAACAAATAAAATCCAAAACTGTATAATTTAACTAAATGTGAAGAGCTTTAGAGCCTACAATTATCCAAACAATGCTTTGAAAGGGTGGCTTAGAGACACGTGTTTCCTTGTAGACACATTCAGGCGAGTCTCCTGTGGATAGTCTTCCTTGGGCCTAAGACCACGGTTCTGATCTCACCCTGTCCCCTAGAAGAATGGCCAAACAAACTCTGGACATGGGTCTCCGTCTACTGAAAATGTGACCATTTCCAGGCAGCACCAGGGTATGGGGTCTTGGAACTGCCAATATAGCATCAAGTTAGAGCCCTTGGTATAAAATTTGACCTAATTAAGACGCTACGGGCAAAGCATTCCAATAGCAATTACACGGGTTGTAAATGGGTAAAGTACCTTTTAAAACCAAGAAATGCTTCTGCCAGAAATAAGTGCCCTGGAGGGTCAAATGAGGAGCTGTAAGCGCAGGACATTGTTTGCCTTGACCTTAAAGGGGACACTTCCATCACCTGCCATGGAAGCTGTCAGCTGGGGACAAAAAAGAAAAAGAAAAAAAAAACCTGCCCAGGGCACCCACATCCTAAGACCACTCTCGTTCAAGGACTATTCCTGAGAAACTGCAGCAGCCCTTGAGTCTGTGGTCCTGGCCTCTTACAATACCACTCTTTGTTTGTTCTTGTATCTTGTGGCAGACTTGATTCATCTTCCAAAGATTCAAAGAAGAGTGAAAACATAGTCACAGGAGCATCCCACAAGATCACCTCCAGACTAGACAGAAGTTGTAGCTGTTTTCTTACAAACATTCATAAGGTTCTAGTTGGGGGAAAACATTCATTTTTTTTCTTTTTTTTTTTTAATTAGATATTTTCTTCATTTACATTTCCAATGCTATCCCAAAAGTCTCCCATGCCCTCCCCCCCACACTCCCCTACCAACTCACTCCCACTTCTTGGCCCTGGCGTTCCCCTGTACTGAGGCATATAAAGTTTGCAAGACCAATGGGCCTTTCTTTCCAATGATGGCTGACTAGGCCATCTTCTGATACATATGCAGCTAGAGACATGAGCTCCGGAATACTGGTTAGTTCATATTGTTGTTCCACCTATAGGGTTGCAGACCCCTTTAGCTCCTTGGGTACTTTCTCTAGCTCCTCCATTGGGTGCCCTGTGATCCATCCAATAGCTGACTGTGAGCATCCTCTTCTGTGTTTGCTAGGCCCCAGCATAGCCTCACAAAAGACAGCTATATCAGGGTCCTTTCAGCAAAATCTTGCTAGTGTATGCAATAGTGTCAGCGTTTGGAGGCTGATTATGGGATGGATCCCCGGGTTCCAACTGGTAAGAAGGACACATGCTCCACTATGTTCATAGCAGCCTTATTTATAATAGCCAAAAGCTGGAAAGAACCCAGATGCTCCTCAACAGAGAAATGGATACAGAAAATGTGGTGCATTTGCACAATGGAGTACTAGTCAGCTATTAAAAAGAAGGAATTTATGAAATTTCTAGGCAAATGGATGGACCTGGAGGGCATCATCCTGAGTGAGGTAACCCAATCACAAAAGAACTCACATGATATGTACTCAATGATAAGTGGATATTAGCCCAGAAACTTAGAATACCCAAGATACAAGATACAATTTGCAAAACACATGAAACTCAAGAAGAACAAAGACCAAAGTGTGGACACTTTGCCCCTTCTTAGAATTGGGAACAAAACACCCATGGAAGGAGTTACACAGACAAAGATTGGAGCTGAGAAGAAAGGATGGACCATCTAGAGACTGCCAAAACATTCATTCTTGACTCTCTTGAGTACTTGAGGTGGTAGTAGGTACAGGAACTGTCCAAGGTGCTGCATTTGTCATATGCCCTTGCCCTTGAGAAGTCCCAAGTGGAAAATCCACGTAAACACTTTAGATAATGAGCAACATCCTTCATCAGCCAAAGAGAAAGAAGGGTGTAGAGAATCACTTCACTCGAGACAGAGCAAAACTGAGATCAATGGTCCTGCTTGGATATACAGAACAGATACGTGTACCTCAAAACAGGAGGGAAGGTATGGGCTGTGCTGGCAGGCTGCATGAGCTGACTCCTAAGTCTTCCGGTCACTGTGTGATCTTGGCGAAGATCCTGAAGCTCTCTGATCCTGTGCCTCTAGCTCCTAGTCTACAAAGTGAAGCTCCAACACTGAGCTGTCTTTAGGACCAAGGAAGAGGCATCTATGGAGCCCCAAGCATATGCCTGCCCAGCTCCACTGCTAGCTGCGACATGTTGGGCAAATTATGTAAACTACATGCCCTAGCTTCTTCAAAATACTCACCTTATCCCATCCTTAAGAGAATTTAATGAACAGACACATGTAAATAAAAAAAGTCCAGTGTAATACCCAGCAGTGTAGTGTGATATCTTAGTTATTAATATTGATGTTTTATTAGCACAAATATCCCCCTCAGTAGCACAGTAAGACAATCCAAATTATGTTCTCACATTCACAGGGAAAAGCTATCTGTTAGGAAATCAAAACCTTAATTAAGAAGATTTAGGAAAATTGATTAACGTCTCCAGGCCATGGGGTTTTTATCATCAATAAAATTGCATCTTCCAGAACCTTCCTGATAAACTCACGACTGACAGGTAGAGTCAGGAGTGCCCATGACACACAATCCCTGGAGCAACACGCCTTGATTGGAACCTGGTCACTTAGTCTCCAGTTTGACTGTGAGTTCTGTAAAAAGCTAGGTTTATTTCTCAGCTATGTGTCTGCTAAGGTGTCCCATTATATGCTCATTGAATATAAAAAGTCCAAGTATTTTTCTGAGATTCAATTAACTCTCCAAATCTGGAAGTCCTTCCTCGGGACTAGAAAGTCAACTTCTGGAAAGAGCTGAAACTGGAATGCAAGCAATGCTTTCTTTTAGAGACCTAATGTCAATTACCTTCACGTTCCAAGCCATTCCAGTGCACTTAGATATTAATTGGATTTGAATGACACAAGAAAACGTGTCTAGGTTCCAGCTTAGGTTCTCCATTTCGGTATGTTATCATGATAACTCTCACTGTCATTATATTGGAGTCTTACGGGTAGGTTGGTGTTCTTATTCAAGTTTGGAAGTGTAGTGAGAGAGCTTAGGACCAATAATGTTCCAATTGCTCTCATATTTATTCAAATATCTTAAAAAGTAGGAATGAAATCCTGAGACACCAAACTCAAATTATTTCCACTCTAGGACAATGATGTTTTCTTGTGACCCAAAGTCTTGATTGTAGGAAACAAAGAAAATGCAAACAGTCGTGATTGTCTCTTACATGCAAAAAAACGGTTCCTAAAACCCACAGATGGGTTTTAAAAGCCAAGGCCTTTAATATTCAAAAAAGCAGTTTGAAAAACATGAAAAATTAACTAATATTTGTTGGCCAGAATTAGAATCCTTGACACAGGAATTGATACATCCTATTCTGGTGAGATAATTGCTATGGTGTAGATGTGATTTGAGGATGTCCCGCAGGAGTTCATTCATGAGCTTCGTCTTCAGCGTGGTAAGACAGGAAGTGATGGAATCATTAGTAGGATTAGTTATGTCATTGTGGGCGCTGCCTTCAGAAGAGATTAAAGTAGTTTGCATGGGACTTGGTTAGTTTCCACAAGAAGTAAGAGATGTAGATAGAAAGATGATAGATAGATAGATAGATAGATAGATAGATAGATAGATAGATAGATAGATAGATAGATAGATAGATAGATAGATAGGAGCCAAGTGTGTATGGGTCTGCGTTTTTTCACCTCCCCACTGGGGTGCCATGGGATGCCAACATGCCGCTCCAGGGAGGTAAAACATAGTCTAAGATAAGGGGCCCCAGCCCATGTTTCTCCAGGTGAGAAACGGCGCAGGCTGAGATGGAGGTTGTAGGATGGGGCTGTGGTTCTCAATCTCCTGGGCACCCAGACACCACTGGGAACCACAAAGACTTGAGAACAGAGACTTCCACCCTCCTGTGTTCTCAGATGCCACTGGGGACCATGAAGAGTTGGGAATAGGCCCTGGGCTTGCAATGAGCTGAGGGTGGGGGCGGGGGGGTCCAGCTTAGCTCAGGGTGAGTGCCAGGAGTGTGGAGGAGCCTTCTGCCAGAGACTTTAGCCATGGCTCTGTATGATGAAGGCATCCCCTGTGGGCAGTTCTTGATAAAGGAGACAGTCCTTGCTTGTTCAAACTGCTTCATTCATGGTGGATGAGGATGCAGACAACTTATTCAGGGTGAACCAGAAATTTAATACCTTTTACAGGAAAGGATGCCCAGGAAAGAAGCTCATTGGCTAATCACTTGGGCTTATCTAGGTACCACATTAGCGTGGAGATCTCGAAGTTCTATGCTACGTGACTGGTTATCATGGTCTTCTTAGTGAGGTGTAGTGGTCACATGCTCCAGGACAGAAATCTGGTGGGGAGCTAGTCCAAACTCCTGCCATTCTCGATTAGGAGTTTTATTGGGATTCTGAACTTTGCTGTTACCTTACCAGTTCTTCTGTCTGGTGGCACGGTCCACTGCCCCACAGGTGTGGAGGCCAGATAATATTGAATTGAAATCGAGCCTGAACAACATAGCAAATTCAAGAACAACTGGACTAAATAATGAGATCCTGCCTCAAGCATAAATACATGCATGAAATAAAATAAGTTTTATTAAGAATACTTGTAAGAGTAATGCTGGCCCCTCTTCCAGCTGCGATGCCATTTCTCACCATGTCCTCCCTCCATAGGCCATGCGCTATAGCCCAAACCCATCTGCCACCCAGTGATCAAAGATGGCCCTTGTTAGAGGCCACCTGACCTTCTCTTGTCTCTCTGTGTTATCCATCTTCAGTTAGTTTATTACAGAAATAGAAAACAAAGAAATATAGGCATCTCCATAATAGCAGACACTTGGAAGATGATTCAGATAGAGGCTAATGTATCTTAAGAGTGAAACTTAATTAAAAAGATGGTGCCCACAAATCTGCATAGACCTAAAACTCACTGCTAATATTAGCTCCATCCCTGAAGAAGAACTCTACAGCAGAACTCATGACCTCTAAATTCGGTGTAGGACAGAGGGAAACAAGAACAGAGTCCATGATAGCAGCTTAGCAAGTCTGTATCAGGTTGTCAAAGCTATCTGCACTGAGAAAACCATGGAATGCTTGACACATCATGGGTCTAACTTCATTGACAACATCACCAAATTTGATGAATATGTGGGTAATGTGGATTCCCCCAGAGGCAACAGACTCCTATCACACTACCTGGACTCTAATTCCAGCTCCACCCTTACCCGCAGCATCAACTTAGACATGATGGTACCCTCAGCTTTTGATTCTCCATATCTTGTACAATAGCCTCAATAAATGTTAGTGTATTTATTGTTGAAATTCAGAATACCTGACCACCATAGACTCCACCAAAAGAGGCCAAGAATCTTGGAGTCCTTGGAGTTTGATCCTCACCACTGTGAAGAAAATCTCATTTTGTAAGATTTCCTTTCACAAGCAGGAGTGTGATCTATGGCCATTTAGCATGTAACAGAGTTCCCGGCACAAGTGAATGTCTGTTTCCTGTCTCCACTGGGGATATGTTAGTTACTTCTCTCATTGTTGTGACCAAAGATCTGACAAGACTTGACCTAAGGAAAGAAGGACTCATTTGGGCTTCCAGTTTGCAGAAGAACACAGTCAGTCATGGTGAGGAAGGCACGACAGCTTGAGCACAAGGCAACTTTCTGGACTCATTGAGTCTGCAGTCAGGAGGACGAGAACAGACAGGACATGGGGTGGGGTTATAAAACCTCTAGGCTTTCCCTGCAGTGGTCCACTTCCTCCAGCAAAGATCCACCTATTAAAGATCCTGCAACCTTCCAGAACAGCACCGCCAGCTAGGGGTCAAATGTCCAAGCACACAAACCCATGGGGGACATTCATACTCAAAGCTCAATGAAACCTGAATGGAGGCTATGGAATCCCCCTTAAGGTTCTTTATAAATGGCACAGGCACTGTCTACAATGGGCAGAAGCCAGGAAAGCATCTCATGTTAAAGCAACAAACAGATTTCACAGGTCAATAAAGTTGACTTAAACTCCCGTTATCTTGATCCAAAGAAGTGCTGTTACCTGGAGAAGGGAATGGCTAGAAAGGAAGAAAGTGTGGGAAGCAGATTCTTCCACTTAGTGGGACTGTGATGAAAACATCCTAACGTGCTATTAATCTTCATTCAAAATAACGTTCACTCTCATTAAGAAGCCATTTGTGAAGGACCTGAGTGAGTGATGGCCAGGTATAAGTGCATCATGAGCATGGGTGAGCATTGAGGGCATGCTTAGGGGCAAGCTCAGTCAAGCACCTACAGCCTGCTGCTATTGCCTCAGACTCGTGCTGCTGCTTGGGCAGGGTCCAACTGAAGACAAAAGGCAGATGAGGTAGAAAATGACTTCCCTGGCTCTCTCGGGGTAGAAGGGTTAGAAAACATTCTAAGAATAGTGAGAACCAAATCTCATTGTTCTCGTTCCTTTTCAAGTAAGAACGGGTATTTGCACATCCCCTCGAGGTAGAAAACACTCTGATTTTGGTCGTGTTTTTTGCCCCTCTTTTTTTGGTTGATCAGAATAGAAACCCTCTCCTTCCAAAGCAAAGCTATCTTAGAGAAATAAGATTCTAACAGAGGCTTTGGTCCTGGTCAGTCTGAAGCCTGCATGGCATTAGAAGGGGTGCATATGCCGGTAACAGAGGTGGCAGGCTCCTTCACAGCTCAGAGCCACATAAGAGGATTCAACAGAGGGGTAGAAGGATGGCAAGATGTGATAAAGACACATAAATGGAAAGTAATAGTTTGTTCTCTTTCAAATTACTAAACATTAAGTTTAAATGTTTTCACATAAGTATTAAATTGTGTATGTGTGTGTGTGTGTGTGTGTGTTTGTGTGTGTGTGTGTGTGTGTGTGTGTGTGAATGAATCTCAAATTTGCACTTATGACTCAGTTTCACAAGGAAATCATGGCTTTATTTTCCTTCACTAATTTATCCTCCCTCTGAGCTTGTACCCCACTGAGGAACAGGGGAAAAACCAAACCTGCCAGTTAATGCTGTCTCAAGCGCCTCCTTTTAAATGGTGTCTTTTGGCCATTGTTTTGTTTAAACATAGAACTCTATTTGTAGTCCCTCTCCTCAGATGGCCCTGGGGTGATGGGAAAGAAGGTCTGTGACCCAGGCTCTCTTGTGTTTTTCTCTGTTCCTGTCTAAACCTGACCTATGGTCTTTTGAATACTACTGGTCCCCTCTGGCCTTTTTGGGACATGGTGCAATTATTTCCTTCTAGATTATTCCCTTCTGCATGGAGCTCTACCTCCCATTACAGACCTGGCCATCCCCAGGATCAAGCCACTATGGCCCCAACACACTGGGCACAAAACCAAGCCAATCTTGCAGGCCCAGGAGGAGCTGTGGAGGAGGAAAAGATCTCCAACACCATCGCTTTCCCATTCCCATGCTACCCTCCTGGCTTGTAAAAGGAGGGGAGAACTATTTTCCTGTTACAGCTGCATTCTGTCTTTCACCACTACTGGTTTCTACCATCTGCAGCTGTTAAATGACTGAGACCTTCAGCAATGCAGCCACTGCCACACATCCAAAGCTGATAAACAATGAAGAACTTTGAGTGACCCCAGTTCTTCAGACCTTTACTGAACCTACCTTTCCTGATCAATGAGCAATGGATTTGCTCTAACCAGGGCTGTACAGACTGATGGACGCAGTCTGACTCTGCCACAGTGAACACTTTCAATCATGAATTAGCCAACATATCATGAACCTCCTCCTCCTCTGCTGCATAAAACATCCTGTCAGTCCCTCCTAGGAAGATACAGTCAGAGCTGTCAGAACTGTGTGTTCTTCTGCTAGGGACTTCTGGAAGCCAGTGCGTGCTCCCTTGAGCACTGTGGTCACTGCCTTTCTGTGAATGCATGAACAGTAAGGACTTGGGCATAGGGGTTTTTGGCCCTCTTCTTCAGTCTACAGGCTGCTCCACTGACCTGCTCTCTTTCGTTGGATAGGCATTCCTTGTGTCGTTGTTCCCGGAGGAACCCTGCCTCTGGCCTAACAAGGTGGCAGATTGGATGCCCAGGGAAACTGGTTTTACAATTAAGACACATCTTTAGAAGTATTTAAAAATTATCATTACCACCAGATACATATATCAAAAGTGACACAAGAAGTCAGGCAGACATAGGCTGAAGTCCAGTGATTTGCTTATTAGCTATACACTAATAGCTTGAAACACAATTCTTAGCACGAGCCATTCATATTTCAAAGGCCTTCATTCTTTTGATTCTAGCACTGTCCCTGTAAGGTAGGTACTATTATCATTGCTATCATTTTATAAAAGGGGGAAATTGGCCTCCAGGACAACCAAGCAACCTTGCCTGTGGTTGTGAGGTGAATTGGGCAAGAGCAGAGAGTGAGTTTGGACAGTGTGGTGCCTAGAATACTCATAGGCATCTACTAGGGTGTTACAGCTAGGTGTCAGCATACCAAGCCTAAGAAACAGCCATCTTATGAAGGACAACTGCACATAGTGGGGGTTTTCCAGGTACCAAACACTTATGGAGATAGTTTCTAATGTCATCTAAGATGAGAAGAATAGGAAACAGAATACGCCACATTCATCCAGCGAACTGACTAGTTGGCTGGGGGAGCTTTTGTCCGTATTTCTTAAATTGAAAAAAAAAAAGAATGATAGCATTAAAGTAGACCTGGGAGTGGGGAAGACCAGTCTTTGATTCTCCATTAACAAAGGGCTCTTTCTAGCGATTCACACCGCATCACACAATGGAACCGTTATTAGAAAGACTTCAGGGAAAAGACCATCAATGTATTTTCTCTCTCTGCAGAAACCAGCCAGAGACAAGCATTTGCTATAAAATTATCTGGATTTAATCGCTATCAACATCAGAACCATAGTACATTAAAGTACAAAACTTTTATGTACAATTACACATACAAAAATGGTCTTTGTGAGGAGCAATTTTAAGCAAATCTGACAAACAGCAAGAATCATTTCTATTTGAGGTTTTGAAAAGGAAAAAAATGGAAATTTCCAAGCCATCTCCCTCCTCCGTGGGGCCCCAGTGACCCTCACAGAGCATCAGTTTGCAACGGCCTGAGGTAGGAAGGCAGGTATTAGCACGATGAGGCATTCATTCCTCCCCTCTTACGGAAAGGATGACGTTTTAGGAAACACTTTCCATTATTTATTATACTGATGTTCCATCCATCTGAATCATTAGGTTCAGTAGTTACCATGGCGATATGATGCCTACAGCAATCTAACTTGATAGCCAGATGTCAGAATGTGAAAAAAATAGGACCCGCTAAGAAAGTGAGAGAAATATAATTAGTCTGAACCACATAGAAAATGTGCACAAAACTAGGACCGGGAGGAAAATTGCTGAAATGTCATTGAAAAGGGAATCACTGAAGGGCAGTGATAATCAAATTCAATGTAAAAACTTCGCTAACAAGAGCCATAAACTGGTCTTTAAGCAAGTCTAAGGAGGGAGTCCGAGTTATTCTGGGATGTTGCTCTGAGCTCCTGCTGCGTAGCCTGGTGGTATCATCTTCCGTTTTCACCATGGGATTCTTGGGGTCCTCACTTTCCTGAGGTTCTCAAGCTTCTACCTCAAGTCTGCTGCCATGACACTCTACCATGGACATTGGCCCCATTCCTCTATCTGATGATATGAGTCCCATCACTCCAAGCTAAGCTGTAGACTGGACCAAGCTATTGTCTGGGGATATCCTGTCCTTTATCTCCAAGCACCCCCTGTGCAGCAGGCTCACAACAAGGGTGTGGATATGATGCGGTGAGGTGGACACTGAGAGGTAGAAAGCAGCAGGAAAGATGTGCTCCAGAAGATGAGCCCAGGATAGGGAGATGAGCCCAGCATGGGCGATGGTCATCCTCATGGATCCAGGATAGATGGTCACTCTCAGCATGGCTGGGTTGGGTAGCGGCGCTGGGCTAGGCGGTTTGGCCGGTTCAGGCTACTAGCAGTGGGAAGCTGGAAAAGAAGAAGAGACACAACACTACAGTACAGCTCCAAACATGGCTCCTCTTGGGGACTAGTGGGATGAGCAAGGGCATCCATTTCAGCTGTAGGTGGCTTCCAATGCTGGATTCTAACAGCCAGCCTTCACCACTGAAAGATGGTGAAAGGAAGTTAGATTTTATAAAGAACAAACGTCAAAGGATACACCTGCAGAGTCATCTTTAGGTCACTGACGATCAGAGACCTAGCTTGCAGGAACCCCCTCACCCCAAGACCACCCCAAGACAAGAGAAGGCACCCACACTAAACCATCAGCACTATCTTGTTTAAGTCTCAGGGTCAATTACAGGTCAAGAGTGATGTCTGGGGGTTGTGATATTTCATAGATAAGTAGGAAGAGAGAGAGAGAGAGCTGTTATAAGCTTCTACAGATGTAGAAACAGAGAGGCTTGGTAATTGCTCAGAAACTTGCATTCAGTGAGTGGGAGATTGGAACCGTATACTGCTCTCCTTAATCTTCAACCCGACCTTCCAGCTCCTCCCTGTAAGGCTGGTCCTTACCTGAGGGACCTGAGATGGATTGTAGAGAGGAACAGCACCTTGCAAGGTAGGCGGAGGAGGCAGGGCACCAGGCTGGGAGTAGAACTCAGAAGAAACACCCTGTGGACACAAACAACAGAGAATCTGATCCATGGCCACTTCCTGGTATGTTAAACCCTTCCACAAGAATCAGTGTTGGCCAACAAAAGGGCTTCTTATAAACCTCGGGTAGGCACCATCAGTGCCAGGATGGGGGATGGCTATACCGAAGCAGAAGCTCTTACACCCAAAGAAAGGAGGAAGGAAAAGTCACAAGAAATGATATCGGATCACAAAAATCACTACCAAACTCTTCAGAAAACCTCAGATACTACAAGAGTACTCCAAACAGGCTTCAAGAAATGGAAACATTTCCCTAGCAATAGTCAGGAAATCCCTAGCTATATAGACAATTTGTGAAGAATTTATGATAGTCCCAGCCAAGTACACATGAGTGAACTCCAC